>NC_134710.1:393316777-393582831 GCF_043290135.1 Rhipicephalus microplus | reverse complement strand
CTAAACAGATATAAAGTTCAAAACTCTATTTGGACGTTTAGCAAACCAATCTACAATTTTATCATTGAATTTTTTTTCATCTTAGTTCGTTCTGAAATGAGTTAATTAAACAGATCTAATTAAACAGTATTTGAGGACAGAAAAAATAGTCTAACTCCAGGCAACCGTGAGCAACATGCACTTGGTCACGCCGTAATTACGTGTGCTGGCTTATTGTTACACTCTCGCTAAGGTTACGTCGGACCCCCTGTAATATATATATATATATATTATATATATATATATATATATATATATATATATATATATATATATATATATATATATAATATATATATATATATATATATATATATATATATATATATATATTATATATATATATATATATATATATATATATATAATATATATATATATATATATATATATATATATATATATATATATATATATATATATATATATATATATATATATATATATATATATATATATATATATATATATATTGTCATGGGGGTCGTGACGTGGCCGAAGAGACAGAAGACTTGTGTGTGTGTGTGTGTGTGTGTGTGTGTGTGTTATATGTGTTAAGTGCTGAACATGGTATTAGCGTAAACTGCCTGCATGATGGTACACGACCCTGAAGAACAAAACGAAAATCGGCACATCTCACGCACCGTGGGAATCAATGATATGGATGAGGAAGGTTGATATGTTACTTTAAAATTATCACAACGTTACGAGGCGGACGTAAATTATGTTGTAAATGACTTCCACGTCATGATTATCATGCTTGGCGTGTCATATACTTTCGTCATCTATTAACGTCACGTGATTTCAAATTTGGTATATGTGGAGCTAGCGAAACGGCCATGAGCACGCCATGACGGTAGCATGTAGTCATGTTTTACATGACACGCATATCGTGATTATCATGTTCGGGACGTGTCATTTACGTTCGTCGTCTGTTCACGTGAAGTAATACCAAACTTAGTTTATATGTGTAGCTCGCGAAACGGTCGCGAGCGCATCATGAGCGTGGCGTGTAATCATGTTCTTAAATTACATGAATATTATAATTATTATGGTTGCGCATGTCCGATACCTTCGTCATCCATTCATTTATTCGGTATATTTGAAGCTAGCGAAACGACCGCGAGAGCACCACGGGCATGGCGTGTAGTCATGACTTACATGACATGCATGTCATGGTTTCTACGTTAGGGTCTGTCACCTTAGTTCGACATGCTGTCATATCATACCATACCAGTGTTGCAATATGTCATGTGAACGAAACCACGGCAGAGAAGCAAGTCCATGAACTGTAAATTATGAGATTCATGACATACTTGCCATGATTTTCATGTTATGACTAGTACCTTATGCTCGTCACGCAGACATGTTATGCAATACCAATTTTGGTATTGATACTATTATTGAAACGGCTGGAGAGCTAAATGTCGTAGACAGACAGACAGACAGACAGACAGACAGACAGACAAAAAGATAGATAGATAGATAGATAGATAGATAGATAGATAGATAGATAGATAGATAGATAGATAGATAGATAGATAGATAGATAGATAGATAGATAGATAGATAGATAGATAGATAGATAGATAGATAGATAGATAGATAGATAGATAGATAGATAGATAGATAGATAGATAGATAGATAGATAGATAGATAGATAGATAGATAGATAGATAGATAGATAGATAGATAGATAGATTTAAAGTCACTGAAGTTCACTAAGAAATGATGCGCATTTAATAATGGATACGGGCCTCCTCGATATTGTATTGTCTGAAGCGGAGTAGATCGCGCGTCAGTTGACGCAGTGCTAACATTGCATGCTTGTTGCTGGAACAAAGAAAATTGTTTCTGATATGAGGCTCTTTCAAGAATATTGCGCCTCGTATCACTCGCTAATGGCAAGAAACAGCACTGATATTCTTGGGACGCGAGAAATGTAATGTCAGGTACTGCGAATGTCATCAGGCGAACTTATTCTCATTTTATCTGCCTGCTGTCTCACGATGAGAAGAAACATAAGTTGGAAAGAATGACAATAACCTTATCCCTCCTACGCCATGGCTGGGGGAGAATTAATTTATTATAACCTCTATATAACATGCGTGTATCATCAAACATAATTGTATCACTAAAAAGGTGCTGGCTAAATATGAACGCAGCCACTTCACGCAACTTGCCACAGCTACCCAACGCAAGCAAACTCCATGCAAGAGCCACTCGAAAATAAACATGGCCGTCGTATGACTGGGCGTCAGTACAGTGAACGGAAGCGTCTAGCGCGACTAACGCCCCGGCTGCAGAAATGAGGTGGCGGCCGTAGAGTTTCATTATATACACCAGAAGGAACTCTGGCGCTAGTGTCTATGAAAGCTGCAACACACGGCGCTTCAGCGAGCATGGGAATGATGGGTAGTACACACATTTGTCTAATTTTCGTACTTCTGGCCTGCTTCTGGCTCCGTGTGTGTTCGTGTGGCTTTGAGCTGTTTTTTCACGAAAACATAAATTATCAATTGTTCTCCGTTTGCGCTTCACAACCTTATGCTTTTAGGCTTACCATTTAGAATCAAGTCACTAAGTTCAAAAGGGTTCGTTTTTTCTTTCAAAACAAAACCATAACCAGTAATAAACGAAGCCGCAAGTTCTATTCGCCGCCCGCAAGTACGAAGACTAGGCAAATGTGTGTACTACCCATCATTCCCATGGTCGCTGACGATCGCAGCGCCAGAGTGCCCTCTAGTTAATTTTGGGAAACTCTATGGTGGCGACAGCCGGTTCGGGTAGTAACCTCCTTGATCACGAAAACATGTGCCATTGGAAGATGAACACCCGCGATACAGGTGACGACAACAAAGCACAAATGGAACATGGCCGGCGTACGCCCACTGTAGCTGAGCGTAGCTTTCTTTCGGAAGCTTTCGCATGTGTCATCACGTCCTCAAAGCATTAATAAGTTAGTATTGTAAAGAATAAAATATTTACAAATTCTATAAGTAAAGTATACATCAGTTAACAGCCATCTCACTAAAAGGTCCCTGGCGTCGGGACTACGCATTCGGTGCGAAATCGAAAGCAAATGTGTTTCGTGAACTAATTCGAAAGAAAATGTCGTTTTTATCGAATGAAATTAGTTTCTCCGTTTGACAGTAAACAAATGACATCACAAAGGAATGAAATTCATATTAAATGAGAAAATGACATTATATTTGTCGTGTGGCAGGGGTGTAAGTGTGCTCTGTATGCAGATGGCAGTGAAAGAATTACCATCCGTCAGGCGCCTGGTTGATGTGCAACATGATTGCCGTGCCGCCGGCGTGCTCAGGTCTTGCCGTCTTGCCATCGCAGGTGATTGCGGCCGAGGGAGAACAGCGCGCCTCACGGTCCCTGAAGGAAGCCGCCGAGGTGATTGCGGACACGCCGTCAGCGCTCCAGCTGCGGTACCTGCAGACCTTGGCCTCCATCGCAGCGGAAAAGAATTCCACCATCGTGTTCCCCATCCCTATGGAGCTTTTCTCGGGCTTCATAAACAGCGCGAGCAGTCACGCCGGTGGTGGCGGCGGCGGAGGGGCCGACGTCAAGAAAGACCTTGAGGCTTCCGCGTAGCAGAGGGCCCGCCAGTCCCGTTCCAATAGCCTGTTCTGGAGCGGGACGGGCCAGAGGCGGCTCTCGCTTATCCTGCCTCCACCGCTGCGCCTGGGCGTACCCGGCAAATAAGAGCGCGCCGGGGGCCTTGCGCCCGCAACGGGTGCACAAACATCGTGGTTGAACAACGCCGGTGAAAGAGCCGCGCTCGGAGGTCGGGCGGCACCCTCCTTCGAGGGAGTGTGAACTGCGTTCGGGGCAGGAAGAGAGCAGTCCGGGCTCGTCTACCTTACCTACCGCCCCTACCATAGGAGAGCGACTCTTTCCCTACCTGCAACAGAGTGTATGTAGCGTCCTTTGAAGCGCCCCCCGAAAAAAATGAACCTTTCTTTTATGAGAACGGGCGAAGAAGTCGAGGGATAGATGACGCACCAGCTATGACTGATTTGTAGCGAGCTAGGCGCAGAAATGCCCGATGTGCAAGCGCTGCCGGCCTTTCTGCGCGAGCACGTTTTTACGCGGTGTGATCATCATGCAATTTGTCGTGGTGCCGACAAGCTGTGCTGTTGCACTGAATGAGTGTGAAAATCAGCCCAGTGTTTTACATAGGTTGTGTGATGCAGGCCTTCGTGTTAGGGTAGCCATACGAATCACATGCAAAAAAGTGCACTATGAGGAGTTGGGCTGGCGGTACACCATAACTGAGGGCTGTCACCGTATGACCTAGTTCACGCATTTTTTTTTAGTTTATGTACCTTATAGAGCACCCTATAGGTCGGTCTTGGAGTATGCACACATGTTGGGAGGCGTCTCATATGTGCCATAGCAGCCGTGGCCATGAGAGACTTCAGGGCGCTTTGAAGGACGGACAGTGCTGAAACATTTACATCCGTCTGTTACAAGCACTCACTTATGGCGCTTGAAACGCACTCGGCAAGCGGGCATCTTTGTGGGCGCAGGATGTGTTACCCTACGGAGACGCAGCTTGCAGCGAAAGCGACTTAACGGCTTGATGGCCTTCACACTCTGGAGAAAATCCATGCATGACAACACAGGCCAAATCCACGATGATGCAGAGGCCACACACAGGACAGCGGGACGCGGAACACAGAGGCAAACAGAGCAGGCACATGGACCAGAGAGACACACACTCTGCGACCAATTCTAAGCAGAAATGGAGTCGCGTCCACTGCGAGGCAGTCTACTTCGGCAATGATGCCGCGGTAAAAAAAAAAGATAGCTGTACGTTCTCTGAGATGAGCACACAATTCCAGCAGTATTTCGTTATACTACATTTTACGAATTTATTTTACGCTATGTCCCCTAACGTGCTCGATTTGGCCAAGATGGTGGAAAAAAAAAACTCAAGGCGTACTGCTTTCCAATGTATTTTATTTTTGGACGCATGCGTTTCTTTCATTACGTCTTGTTGCACGATGTGTTCCTTGTGAACGTGTTTTTTAATTTATTTTCTATATCAAGGCGCACTTTCAGGAGGCATGACGCCAAAAAGGCATGCTCGAATGGGTTATTTAAATGCAATGGCATTTATAACATCACCAAGCTTCTCCATGGGAACGTATTCAATGTTAAATTCTAGTCTGCCTCGAGGCTGAGGCAAACAATTGCTTAGTATCAAAATAATCAATTGCAGTTACATTTGTTTCGTTAACTCAGAGTCGGGTGGCGGCCTGGTTGTAAAACATGATCATGCACCATGCCTGCAAGCATTTGCGCCTGCGATTACGAGACGCACGTTGTCTTTCTTTTTCTTTCTGTCTTTGAAACGACGTTAGTTTCTCGGAACGAAACGAGGGAAAAAGATGCTACTACTTCAAACGCATAATTAATCCATAAACCGGTTGTGAGAAAGTTGCGACAAGAAACATGTTGCTTTCGCGCAAGTATCTTTCGCTCCCCGTTCCCTGCATCTCGTTCTCCCGCCAAGAAACAAGCAGAAAAAAAATCTTTTTGGCGGGAAGGCGTGCGCGCAGCGTGTGCTCTGTAAAGTCCAGCCATTTAACTTGGTGTGGCGTGGTTCATTCATCGCCTCGTTACCCTTTAGTGACGTATCACTGCCTCTTTGAAACTTTTACCTCCCATAAAGAAAAAGCACTGTATCTCTGATACTTTGCAAGAAAATGAGGATGTTCATTGAGAATCTCTGGCGGTAGAAAATTTTCATTTGTAGTTATCAAAAACATGCATTATTGTCAATACAATTGACAAAACTTCTAGTCCAACTGCGCTTCCGTAGACTACCTACTGCGCATGGTTAGTTATTCCCTTCTTTGGGGCATATCTCTATATTGGACCAACCTACAGAAACTCGGCAACATGCTAGCTTTCTTGCTTTCTTCTTTTTGTCTTTTCCCTCACTCTTACACGTTTGGGGCAGTATCTTTATATTTGTCCCCGTAGGTGCGAAACGTATTGTAAGCAGTAAGAATAAAAAAATTATATTTCATGTAAATACAGCATGGCTTACCCGAAAAAAGCGGGGCACGTTAACTCTTTCTTCTGTTGCAGTGTGGCTACCTGGAAGATATTCGCATTTCATCGGTCGTTAATTGCACAGTAGGTGTCGAAGATAAGGCTTCGTATATCGGTAATTTACAAGTCGATTGGTTAGAGTGGTGTTTTCTAGGCGCTGGCCTCGCAAGGTTTCTACACGCGAGGCAGTAAAGCTAAGCAGAGCATTCGCGAGTCAATTAATTTAAAAATAGTACGTTAAAAAACATTGAAAACAGAGAAGTTGGGAGTAGGGAAAGAAAATCATCTATTTATGTGTCTAATACGACATTATTCTCTGCAGCTCATGAAATTAAATACACATTTGGCTTGTGCGCGCGCGTGTGACGTTGCGAGCAGTTTGCGAAACTCAAAACTGAAACCGGAAATGTCTTTTGTTGCTCAAAAATTTTTTAAAATGTGCTCCGTGTACTTCATCACCAACACAAATGCTACAAAGAATCATCGTCAGTTTCTTTCTTTCTCTCTATTTCATCAAAGGCGGTGTGACGTGACACCTCGCCGTCCTCTTTATTTGCCCGAAAAGAGACAAGCTAGCTTTTCACGCATTCGTCGGCATTGTCCGGTGCCTCAATGCTTAAGGTTCCACTCACATTTGCAGCGTGTAGAACTCGTTCCACAGTCCTACGCTGTACTTGTTTTTTTTTTTTCTTTTTGACCAGGAGGCGCAGCAATCAGGATTTGACTCTCGTGCCCGCCACTGACCTTTTAGACCCGCCACCGACGCCCTTCGTTTTTAACTACGAAAATTTGTCATTCGAAACCCCTTCGCTTTACGGGCCAACGCGCCCGAAACCTAATTCGAGGAGAAAAAAAAACGTCTTATGCGGCTTCCAGAGACTGATTTGGGCGCCACGGTTGTTTCCAGAAGATGGGGCGTTCTAAAGAATGAAAAAAAAAAAACTACCTGCGAATGCATATTTCCACAGAATAGGCATCCTTTCTCCTCGCGGCACATTACGTTCTGCTGCACTAGAGTCCTTGTAACTCGCACTATATCGTCCATCCAACTTCTTGTTATCTCTTGTATCATATAGGCTTCGTGAAGAGAGAGACACACCTCCATAGCGTCGCAGAGTTAAGCATCATAGATATAACTAAGACATTCATATGAGATATAATATATCTACGGTACATAAATATATATATATATATATATACATAATATAAATAACTGAGTGTTCTCTGTCGGAAGAAAAATAACACCGGCACAAACTCGTTGGCTCCGTCTAGAGGTATTGCGAGCGCGTCGCCTATGTGTAAGTTCTAACAAGCCGGCACTTCTTTTTTTCAATGTCGGTATTATCTTTCGTAAACAGCAAGAGAGCGGGGAATTTCGAAAACAGTTACAAATAGATGAAAATGTGGGCTTGTGTGCGTTTCTTTGTTTTTTACGGGATAAATGGATTGTTATTTTTAGTACGCTTAATTATGGTTCTGAGTGTACATACATCACGCGCTTGAAGTGTACATAAGGATTAAAGAGGATGAGGCGTTCACTCCATTTATTGTTTTTTTTTTGTGATGTTATTTTATTTTTCCTAGAAACTAAGTTCCCGTGTGCGTGAGAATACGATGAAGCCTATACAGCGAGAGCAGTGGCCTGGATCTCGTTACTTACCGATTATAACTCTCCACAGCCACCCCTACATTGAGGTTACTTTGCGCAAGTGTACTATAAAAAAAAAGCCCTGTTGCCGTGTATTCCAGTTCTACGAGAGGATGGCTATCTGTTGTACATACATATATATTTCAACCGTTTCCGGTATACAAAAGAGTTATGCGATATGAAGCATACTAGACGCAAAAGCTCAATGTGATGCGACACTGTTGTGTGATTGTGCTTGTTAACGTTTTTCGCTCCTGCGCCATTTGTTACGACTACGTTGCCTTCTGTCGTGCTTTTTTGTTCGTCGCTCGTAGCCTTCACAAGGCTCATTCACGTCGTTGTTCGATGGCCTTTTTCCGTGTTCGCAAGTTTAACCTGCATCGTCGGGGCACATTCTTCCGAAGCAGGTGCGAATCCCTTCTTGGGTCGGTACAATATCGCTACTGCGAATGTTACGACGCGAACGAGAAGTAAAAAAAGAAATCGACTAAAACTCGCTATTGGCCTGAAGGATGTTGTTCTTCAATTGCAGCGGGAAAAAGAAAACAATAAGAGATCACGCACGAACACTGTGTATTTTGTGACTTGTCTTCTTGATTTGAGATCTGCCAATGTCTGGCACTTCTATGCACTGTGTCCTCGTAATCGTTCTAATCTGCTTGTGCGAATGAGCGCGTGAGCACGACCACTCTGGGCTGTGCTTAGAGGTCAACTGCAACAAAAATTTTACTCCGCATAAAACGCCCACTTTCAAACAGTGGAGCCTCCGTGCGAAATTTTGCCTCCGAATTCCGAGCGAGGGCGTCAGGCGACAGCTCTGCCGTTTGTTGGTACTGAAACCGAAACTATAGTCCTCAGCGGATGTGACGTATACAAGAGTGTGACCAAGTACACGTGGCTCTTCGCCACGACCTCAGAAAAAAATGGGGCATTGAAACACCTGAGGGACGGCGTGCTTCTGACTGCGCTACATCTACGACCACTAAGTGCACACGTCGCGTATCTAGGCTCCGAACAAAACCACATACAGCCCTTCAGCTTTCCAAAGGTTCTCTCCGTAACATATTCTAGTCACTCATAACAGATTCTGTCAAGGTGAAGCTTTCTTGCAGTTGGCCTTTTACGACCAGTATATTTTGTTCTTTTTTTCTAAACATTACCCTGCTCTAAAAATGAAATTAAAGTAGTATTACTAATTGTCTCTGCATAGCGACGCGTCATCAGATTTTTTTCTCTAAATCTTTCGGGGCTAGTGTTATAGTGCGTCGTAAAAAACGCGCATAATATGCGAAAAAGAAGTGCACTGACGCATGTATCAGTTCTTCAGCGTTACAGTGGTATATTGTTCCTTTACGCTAACATAAATCAACGTGTTCAATCTTTCTAAATCTATAGCCCCAAGTATGGCTTGCAGTGTCGCTAACCGCGCCTCTCATACATGCACACCCCATTAGTCTGCAGCGATCCTTGACATTGAATGAGCAACTCACGCGCTGTTCAATTATAAGATGTGAAAAACTACCAAACGGGGATTCTAAAAGAAGCTTGGCAACTCATTGTACACTAACGCAAAAACGAGGGACCCACGGATTTGCCTATTTTCGATCTATCTTTGACAAGAAGGATCCACATACGACGTATGTTGTAGACGTCATGGCGTTCTTCTACCCCGTTCTCAAGACGCCGAGTGTTACACTTTAAGGGCAGTTAGCACGAAGAGATTCACATGTTGGAGCCTTGTATCGTTTTTGGTTGGTGAAAGCGCTCATGCGTGAACTGTTGTTTTTTTAAGCTCGCAGCCTTTATTGTCGCATGAATTTGTTTTTCGGAGGTGAACCCTGACCAAAAGGATGGTCCCACGTGTACTCATTGTACACACGCCATGTAGACCAGGAGGATATAATCCCGTTACTTTGGTCTAGTATTCCCTTACAGCTCACACGAGACCTCCTTGGATTCTTCCAGGCCTGTGCTATGACGTCTCGGTCAAGCTAGTGCTATCTTAGTTACCCATTTTCTTTCGAAATCGCTTACGCTTCACGTTTTGCTCTCGGACTTATCTAGTGAAATAATTCGTGAAGTCATTGGTTTTTTTACGAAGCTAACCGTGACAGATAATACACTTTAAAAATCCTGTAAAAAGTGTGTGTCTTCGAGATGGAAAACAAACAAAAAAGGGCCCCGACAACGTCCTGGCTATAAGTTAATTGGTTGTCAGTTTCGACCGTGTACTCTCGTCGGCGTAGGGCCATCAAAGTCATCACCAGTTCATTTCTTTTTCTTGGGACCAGAGTTTGTCTTGACGCATCTTTTTTTATCATTTCCAACCCTCCCCGATCATCGGATATTCGCAACCCTTTATGTGGCCAACCGGACCTATCGGAATCTATAAGATGACAGTAAATTACCAGTAGGCCCAGGCATATGGGCACTCGCAACACTTGAAAACGATAGACACAAGGGAAATAGATTATTTGGCAAATTTCATATTGTATTCACTGCTAGTGGTATTGTGGGTGGGCCCGTAGGGCTGCTCGCTGATTAGCTGCGCTCGGCGATAACTCACAAAGGCTATGCTAGCAGTACACTGACCATGTACTGACTGCTTATTCTTCGTATAGGCATTGCGCAGGTTCCCTCACGTGCTGCGTTCCCAAGTACAGCATGCGAGCAGATCCTACACTGTAATCTCACGTTCTGATCTCCGTGTTGAGAGATTACTCATGAAAAGTACGCCTTTGCTACAAGGCGGCTTTAGTGCTGTTCATGGCACTGAAAATTTCTTACGTGAGGTAAGTGTGCGAAAGTGACATTGCAATATCGACAGCCGTATCACTCCTTCTCCAAATGCATAGAATGAAGTTTAAGCTTTTCTTCCTGATGCTAAGCACTTATACTGAAATCAACTAGGTGCTTCCCCTGTCGTTTTCGGGCGTTCATACAATGAGATTACTTATCTCACCACTTGCTGCACGTTACACCCACCTTAGCACTAGCGGAATTTCATACGACCTATACATATACTCCTCTCAAATCGCGCATAAGCTAGTTACATTACGTTGTATTTCACGCCTTCATGTCGCTTGTTTTCTTGGCAATGTACATTGGTGCTCTTCAGTAGAGTCTCGCTAACCCACATTGAAAAACCAAACAAAAAGTGAATTATGCCCACTTTTGCGACCATGTTTACTTTTTATTGGGCCGTTATGAACAGTGTACTCATCGCTCTATCTAAGTGCGTTTCGTTAGTTTTACTGCCGTTGAGACTGTGAGCTCAATGGATCACGATATTTTCTTACCAAGACTTTTCTCACACAAGCAGTGACCAATGATATGCAGCCAGTGGGCTCATTGCATCTGCATTGCACGATCGAAGCCGAGACTGTTTGCTGCTTTGAATACAATTTTGAATGTGCTTCTTCCGTCGAATTTATAAATTTAACGGGCACCCCTGACAGTGCCAAAAAGAGGTAATGATGACATGCTTAGAAAGAGCGGGAAGTAGTTAAAAAAAGGTGTCGCGAATATTCGCTGTTGGTAATGACTTTCTTAAACATTCGACAAATTAGGAGGTATTTTTTGTATAGAAGTGCCAAAAAAACTCAAATGATACAATCGAAACCTTGTAGCGTAAGTTACCGTGTTCAGCCGTAATTCATGGAGAATGAGCAACAGGGAGAAAAAAAGTCATATCTGATGTTACACTGTCTACTGTTCTTTCGTTCCTTGTGATGTTTGCTGTGCAATCGAAAAAAAAAACGAATTGTTCAAAATGATGTCACCATTATTACACACACAACTAGGTTTCATGTCATCGAAAGCAACCTTGAAATGTCATTTGAGTGGCGCTGAATGGAGTGAAATAAAAATGGTAACGTCGTGTATACGCAAAGCTTGTGTTGTATTCGTTTTCTGTGTCCCTGTTTCACAACTCTCATCGACCAAGGGGCATGAATATTGCTCACTCATCTGTTTTGTGACCATACGCCACAGAAAAAAACGCCAGGCCTGCGTGGTAGGCGCAGCACAGTCACAGCGAAAGCTAGAAGAGTGGCCTTTCAGAGCTTTTTCAAAACACTCATGTAAGTTTGCTTGCAGTATAGCTCCTATACTGCAAGCAAACCTGCTTGGTACCCACTAAGGCAGTATAATAAACTTTTGGGTAGTAGGCCGGCATTCGCTGTGCTATTTTTCGTCATTCTTCTGAGCAGCGTGGTATCCGCTAAACACTTGCAAGGAATTTTGTGCCGATTGTCCAAGCAGTGGCTGACAACGATGAGGAATTATGGTTGTAGTGGGTATGCGCCACAGTTAATAGGGAAACAAGAACAAGCTTTTGTAATGGGTTGGAGCATTGGGCGGCCCACTCTTTACTCTATTCGCATTGTGCGACGACTGGATGTTCTTTCGCTGTTTTAAAACGCTTTATAAGTCGTATTAACGCGAATGCTCTTCCAACATCAAGCCTGCCTAAGGCAAGTTTGACAGCAAACCAAACGCACCGGAGTAGCTCAGTGGTGTAATACTGGGCTGGCACCCAGCGGAACTGCCTTCTAACCCCACTGTGTCATTAGTGCTATAGGTCATTGGTGCAAGTTTTTTTTTTCTAATTTCGCGCAATATGGTTACGAACACCAGTGGCGGACAATATGCAACTGCACGTGACCCGAAAAGTGATCTCATAACAGCTTTTGCTGTAATACAGCACAAACACACCGAACAAGGCAAGGCCGAGGATCCACACGAAGGCACAAGCACCTCAGGTAACATTTTATTTGTAGCAAAACGTGTGCATTTTAAGCTTGACCTTAACAAATAATGTTGCTTGGTCTTCTGTCTACTTCAAGTCAGAAGCGCTTAGAGATGCTGCGTTTCTCGTTTAAACTCGGATGTCTTCATAGCTGTAGGCTGCCGGGCAACTTGTAGCGCATTAGCAGTGTCACTGACGGTGTAAACTGCATCGTACTTTCATTGCCGGAACCACGTTGCCAATAAAAGCAGCGCGGCGCAATCTCGTAACCCAACTGCGGGCACTGTGCCTCGTCAAACATCGACGATGAACACTGTTCATATTTAGAAGGTGTGTACATTGAGGGAGACAGTTGTTACACTCTCCAAGTGCGTCATGTGTAGTAAAAAAAGAAAAAAAAGTATGTGCGGCCTAAATTCGAGGAAGCAGTCACGCAGAGCAGTGTTATGAGAATTGTTGTACGTATTACGAAAGAACGACACACATTTAGTTAGTGTGGCCGATGCCTCGGTGTAGATACTGTACGTTGGAAAGACAGAGTGGAAGTTGCGGCGTTGGCTTTTAATCGTTAGGCGATGTGTGGCAGTGTACTTTCGCATACCTTTATCGGGTCGTGGAACAGCCATTTAGTGAGGCTGCAAAACTGGATAGGTCCTAAAGATAGTGCTATAATGAATTTATACGTGGGGTTTAACGTCCTAAAACCACCATATGATTATGAGAGACGCCGTAGTGGAGGGCTCTGGAAATTTTGAACGCCTGGGGTTCTTATATCCTGCACCCAAATCTGAGCACACGGGCATACAGCATATTCGCCTCCATCAAAAATGCACGTGCCGCAACAGGGATTCGATCCCACGACCTACGGCTTAGCAGCGAAGTATCTTAGCCACTGGACCACTACAGTGGCGCCGAAGATAACGCTATAGAACAACCAATTAGTGCAGTCAGTTACCGTTTTACGGTAAAGTGCAGTTGACTACAGTGAGAACGAGGCTGGGCGGACAACCACAAGGGCCGGGACAGCAGGTGTACAGGCTTATTTAATAAAAAAAACACTGGGCTCTTTTGTCATGTATATTTGTAGCGCCTGACACCTAATTAGGTGTCATTTGTAAAGAGGTATAGCATTTTTAATGAAATTCATGAAGATGTTAGCCTATAGTTAATAGCCCGGTTCGCTACTCCATGTGTCATATGATGACTATAGTCACAATGATCACATACATACATATACTATATGTTCCCCTGACAAAAAGTGTGCATAGAAATTCATAGCTGCTATTTCATTGTATAGTGCGTGATCAAGTAACATTTATCAATAATTGCCAGGACACAGAGTTAGTTCACGGAATCAGCTAGGGAAGCACACAGTATATTCCCGCACTTACATCGAGTGTTTGACAGCGAAATGTTTTATGAGATCACAACAGCCGATTATGTTGGCGAGGTTGTCCGCCACCGCCTGTAACCGCTATCACGCATAATGGGGGAAAAACGAAATCTCCAGGACCTAGAAGAATTTGAACCAGGGCTCTTTTTGCAGTGGCCCAGAAATCTGTATACACTGTAAACAAAAAAAATGGCCTCGTATCTGCATGTCGCACGGAAAATTTCGTCAAAAGACGATAGTCTTGCGTCTAGAGTGAGTGAAAAAAACGTTTATTTGATGTTCTGCGCAAAAAAAATCGGTAAATGGTATGCTAGAGGCGCTGCGTTAGAGTGCCTCGAGCGGTGCAGCGGAGGCGAACGAGCGCATCAAGTCACGTCACACGTCAGACATGAGCGCTATCTGGCAGCTATCTTAGAAAACGAAGTGCGCTGCATGCGCGCTCGTCTCGGAGGCGATAAGGTGTAAAACGCAAGGCGACGGGTAGGTACCACCACCGTGTCGTCTTAACAAAGCGTTGCATAGTGAGCGCAACGTGATAAATGCTACAGTCCTCATATTTACGTATGTATACCTTTTATAGAAAAGACACGCGTACAGAACATTGACATGTTGTTTAGGTGCCTCAGATATGTGAAATAATTGCTTTTTAATTGACAATCGCACAAGTATGAACGCTGAACCTTGAGAAATATCTGTGGGCGCTGCAGATGGGTTCGGCCATTTGAGGTATTGTTTGTGCCGTTTAGGGTGTCTTTAAGGGCGGACAAAAAGACAAATGTACAGACAGACAGACAGACAGACCAAAATATTAGCGTCGAAGGTCCCCAAGAACGACTATCGCCTTTAGTATACTCAACTGAGAGGAATTTGGGAAGGATGCGCCCGCTCTGCTCCGGTGACGTCACTCAAACCAGATTGTACCGGAGCAAATACATTCGTTTTCCTCCGTTTTCCTCCAGTGATCGCCGGAAGAAGGAAACCGGAGGAAAACGGGGCCAATCCTCTGATTACGCTCCTGTGGTTCTTCCGAAAATTCTCCCGTGCATCGCTTTTGCCTCAGTGGATGCTCCCCGATTGCTCCGTGTCATCGCTCGCTGGCATTCATTGGCTGTTCGAGTAGTGACGTAGGCACCCTCGCCGCCGGGAGGCCGTTCCCCACAAACAAACATGGCGCAGACCAAGCCGGTGCAGTGAGGATTGTGCGAAGCGTTCGGCCGCGTTGGAGTAAAGAAAATCGTTCTGAGCACCTTCTGGATATCTCAAGCGACAAGAAGCAACGAAAGGTATCAACGGCAGAAGGGAGTTTTGCGAGCGGTAATCGTGTGACGGTTCCGGGCAGCGAACGACACATTGTGATCTAGCAAGTGTTGAGGGGCCCGGCGGTAGCTGGTGCGGCGAAAAAATAGTGAGTATGGTCTCCTTGAATTACCTGTGTTATTCTCGTTAGGTAGTGCTAAGATTGGAAAATGTTGGGTTGATAAACCAAACATGTGATTAATAGTTGGCTAATTTTACAAGACGTCAGTGAAACGTCAGCGGAATTCTGATAATGCGTTGTTTGGACTACGTGTTTTTTTTTTCTTAACATAACTTCGGTAAAGCAAAACGAAGTGGTGAGCGAGTTGGTACGGATTCATAATGGCATAAATGTTGCGCAAAAAACGTGAACACCAAAAGCGCTTGTGGTTGTTCACTTTCTTGTAACTCGTTTTGCTTTGCGCAGCATTAATGCCATAATACCTTCGGTAAATTGAATCAAGTCCCTGTAATATTTGGAGCGCCGATTAGATATGCAACAATAGAAAATATCACAGTTTTAGGTTGATTCTACGAAACGTTAATAATTGTTATAGGTAAACCTAACTGGTTGAAATATATTTTTGGTCGTGTTTGATAGAATATGTAAGTTGAACTAATATACCTTGAAAACTACAATTAGTGTTAATTCTTTCTAAATGTAGTGAATTTATCTAGGACACTCTAAATGGTGCAGATTTTTAAGGCACACACACATTCATACTTGTGAAAAAGTTATTTGGGTTGGATAAATGGTATGTGAGATATTAATCTACAAGTATGCTAGGCATGCTAGCCTCTACGTGGGACGTGGTGCATTAAAGAAAAGAAAGAGAGGGGTGAAACAAACTGACAATACCAGGACGAGGCATGCAAAAATAAAAAGAAGAGGAGTTGCTCGGCAGAACGAGTCGTGCAGCGCTCAACGTTTTTGTGAAGGGGGGGGGGGGGCATTGTAGTGAAAGAAAGAGAGAAAGGAGTGGCACCTTTTCGAAAAACTAGCGGTATTTTCTGTGTTGATAATGGGAAAGATTACTATCCTTGCTTCTGCTTTTTTTTTCTCGTTTCAGTCATGCTGCGATGGCTGTGGCTGCAGTTCTTTTTTTTTGAGGGGGGGGGGGGGAAGGTAGGAGTGCGAGCAGTGCTGAGACGTACTTTTGACCTGGGCAATGCAACGACACAGGCTTGTGAAGATAAGAAGGAAAAAGAACATTTTTTTTTTTTTCAAGCCTGAAACGCTCGTCGTGAGGCTTGCACTTGCATCACCTTCTGTGGCCTCTGAACGTTTTCACGGACCTTTCAGTTGAATAAACTTGTCAGCCTTCCCTTATTTCTGTGAAAATGCAGTTGGCTTAGGTGGCATAATGTTTCAATTTCTTTTATTCTTTATTCATTCTTTTACGATGTAGTGAACTTTTCCTTATTATGTGCTTTAAGCTGTTCGTTTTGAAGAAATACATGCTCATACAATAACTACTTTGAAAAATGTTCACAACTACAAGTACCACAACAGAGTGTGTAGTGCAACTTTAAAATTAAACAATGCCAACTTATCTTAAAAATTATTTTACAAAGGAGATGAAGCTAGGCTTTCCTTGAAGACAGGCCGCAACCATGCATACTGTAAGGGCCCACTTTGCTAGAAATAGGACGATGAGCACGCATCAAAATGCGATTCTAATATTCAGAATTATTATTTGATGAAATTACAAATTATAGGGAGAACATTGCTGATGCCGTCTACAAGAGTACTGAAATAAGATTATTTTAGTCGAAAATTGCTTTTGAACGTTTCAACAAAGGATAAGCTATCGATTTAGAAATATATAGAAAACTTTGCCCAGTTTTCAACTTTGTTCGCTTCAGGGAGGTATGTTTTTATCATGTTGCGGCTGTCTCACACCGGATTACATCGGAGGTGCTGCTTGATATTGAACGCTCATCCTCCTGTCTTTGTGTGTGTGTGTGTGTGTGTGTGTGTGTGTGTGTGTGTGTGTGTGTGTGTGTGTGTGTGTGTGTGTGTGTGTGTGTGTGTGTGTGTGTGTGTGTGTGTGTGTGTGTGTGTGTGTGTGTGAGAGAGAGAGAGAGAGAGAGAGAGAGAGAGAGAGAGATTGCATGCGTGCGTGCGTGCGTGCGCGCATGTGTGGTCGGTTTTGGACGTTGCTTCCTCTGATAGACTCGCAGACTGTATAGTGTCCGTGCCTCAGTTTTCGTGCCTCTCGCATGATTTGCAGTTCTCATGTATCTTAATTTTTTTGCTAAATTATGCAGAAAGCAATCAGCTCAACCCTTGCGTCATCAATAAATCTGATGGATGGCCCTTCGGGGATCGTGAAGAGTTGTTCTCGGTGGCCAGGCTTTCTTCGTTTGTTGTGCATCGTGTTGCAGCATAATGGGGTTCATTTTGAATTGCTGCGCTTCAAATTTGAGTGCTGTTGATTTCATCGGATCTGTCTTATTGTGTTTTGTTTTGGTGGTGTTTGCATGTTTGTTTATTCATGTCTCTTTTTTCTAAATTTTGGGTAATCATCCAGAATTGGCATCTTATTTTGAATAAATCAAATAATAAAAACTCAAGTGTTTCCTTGAATTTCATCTGCTACAACTCTGCGGAAAAGAATACACAGTACCTCTGCAGTGCTTGCATGAGCATATGAACTTCCTTCATCTAACCAATACGTTAAACGATCAGCATACAATAAATAAAGAGCGGAGCAAACACATTAAAAAAGTGCTGGTCCACCTTACTGAAATTCTGTCCGCACAAAGTAAGTACATTCGTAAAATACTCCGGAGATACCACACAAAAGCTCAGAATAGCTGGAGTGAAAAAACCCAGAAAATATGCTCCGGAGATGCCACGTAATCACTGCGGCCAGCCGGAGGAAAATGCCATTAAAGATTACTCCGGCAGCACCACGCAATTGCTACGGTCGGCCGGAGTGAAATATCTTAGAAAAGTACTCCGGGTACGCCACGCGATTCCTCCGGCGAGCCGGAGCAAAACTTTTGCAAAACTTTTGCTCCGGATGTCCGGAGAAAAAACTGCTCCGAATAGGGGGTACGCTAGAAGACAAGTGCTTTCCTCTGACCTCGGAGTAATTTTGTTTTAAGTATACCATGAAAGCACGCCACCACTTGGCATTCATCCGAAACACCCTATTACAGAGATGAGTCCAGTCGGGCAAAGAATCCTATTGACATATGTGATGTGGAGCAGAATACTAAAATAAGCAGATGTCACGCAATACGAATTCTATAACGAGTGGGTGGTTTAGCCCTTCCCACCCATCAAAATGGTGGTAATCCATATCATTTTTCACATATTTCATCAAAAGCATCAATAAAATGCACGCAATGCCTTACATATGTGCATCGTGTACCTAGTTTCTGCACAAAATGAGGATAGGGGAATAATGAACACTTGCTTACCACGCAAACTTATCATGAATCATGACGTACTGGGTACCTTACAATTTTTTCTATAGTATATAGCCACCTGAAAACGGGCAACGGGCTCTAGAAATGCCGTTCTTCCGACTTTCTTTTTGACGGTGCTGCGGCTTTTCCTCAGGCCAGGCAATTTCTCTTTTTTTTTTTTTTGAAAGCTTCAAAAAAAATTTATTCGCATCTTCATAATTCCGAAAGTTTACTTTCAGCCTTTACACCCATTTTGGCTCCTCAACATTTTTATACAGACTGGTATAACAAACACATCTCTCTAAAGAAGTGGTTTCCCAGCAAAAATTTAAACTTCTTGAAAAGCAAACTCCGAGGTGCTATGGACATCCGTAAGCGTAAAAGTGAAGTTGATTATCAAGTAATTAATTAATGTTATCTACTAAACATTTTAAATATAAGTTTAGGGTAAATATTATAATTTATGATGCGTAACCAACAAGTTAACCGTGTGAACCTGCTCCTTTGTGCTAATTTTATGGGAGGCATGTAAACGTGTTTCGAGAACTCATTTACTGTGTGTGCTACAAAAATACTTGGACGTTTCAATTGCTTTTGTGCGTGTTTGCAAAACAACGCTTGTTCGTAAAACAAACAAGCATTGTTTTACATACATGGAAATACCGGATATGCCTTTTTCGAAGAAGCCAAGTGCCTTGTACATTTTCCGGCTACAATTAATCAGTTGAAACAGGAACCGTAAAACAATGAAATGCTTATATGAAAAAGTGATTTCAACAATCATGGACATCCGTATTACACCTAGCCGTTTCAGTTAGGTGAAATCGCTATTTCCGCAGCAGACAAAAGGATGTTTAAGAATTTCCGGCAATCTCTGGAAGAATACCTTCTAGAAACGGTTATATTGCTTTTGGCTCAACAAAACAGGAAGAAAATTCTTTAGAGAATAGGTTCACTGCACATCGAGAGCGCATAAAATTGATGCGTTATTGATCATCTAATCGACTCTAAGTAAGAAAAAAATGTAGCAGCTGTACCAGACAGAATTTCTTTATTTTTTCAACACGCTACAATGGGCAAGCAACTTTTCTTTCTATTAACGGGCATGAGGACTGACAGACTGTACATAGAAACGAGTCTCGAATGCGAGAGAGAACGTGCTCCGTTTATTGACGCTTCCCCCTCCCCCCTCGTGCCTTATCTTTGCTTCTGTTAGAATTCTCCAACGCACTTTCCAATTTACTCAATATTGCGAGGGACGGCTAAATGGGCCACTGAACGCGCTCGGCGGCTGCCCCAGCTGTTCGCACAGCCGGCGCCTCTCTTTTGTTGTTCGTCTCACGTGAAGAAAAACGAAGGTTTATCAGAGTAATGAACTGCTCAACACGGTAAACAGCTGTCGGAAGGCCGCTCACGTCTAGGTGTTGTCTGTGTATAGCCTTTCGTTCGAACATCCACTTGCTGCCATTGCTTTCTGTTTGAAATAGGCCGACCTAACGATCTACAGGGGCCTTATAACGATCTGGTCACGAGCGCCATCGTGTGGACGCGAAGGTTAACAAAAGAAGCAAGTGAGTCAATCATGCCTCTCTAGATGGCGCGCAGAATGCTAATAGAAACACTGCACAACAGTGAACAATTGCGAGCTATTACAGAGGCAGAGCGTGATGGCGCTAGCAAATTTTGGAAATATGTGTCCTCATTAGATCGTAATACCCCGGCACCCGAAATTCAACATCACTCTAGCAACCAGCCAGTAACTGATCTCGCGGCACACCTCACGGACCACTTGCAAGAGCTCTTCAGTCCCACACATGACGAACCAATCGAAGTTGTAAACTTCGACCCCAACGACGAGCCACACCAACCAAGTGAACAGATATCGTAAACTTGAGTAACAACAGCGCTTTTTTTTTTCATCGTTGTGACATCGCGACATGCTTATTCACTTTTAGTACCTGCTGGCTGCGTGTCCTATTATTGTACTAAAAATTTTTTTGATTGCATGCTGTAATTATTATAAGTAGTTTTACTTTCCAGAATGTTTAAAGCGCCAATATCACAGAAATGTAGTAACCACATTGAACTTTGTGCGTAAACCCCCTGCAGTAATGCCACTATAGCGTTGCAGCAACTCTGTAAGTACCATAAATAAATAAATAAATAAATAAATAAATAAATAAATAAATAAATAAATAAATAAATAAATAAATAGGACCGTTGGAAAGTGACATGGATCGCTATTGAGCGTGCTCTCTTGTGTATCAGTTCAAGCACTGCTGCGGCAATGGACGGTATAGCGGCGGGCCTCATGAAATGCCTGGGAAGTCTGCTTTTGAACACCTCGCGGAAATCTTCACTACCATTCTGAAGGACGGCCCAATCTCATCTGACTGGAAATGCGGCCGAGTAAGCCTGGTGTGCAAGAGAGAAGGCGACGCTGGACAACTGGGTGACTATAGAGCAATCACAGTAACGAGGGTCCTTTTTAGACACTTCGCTCAGGTCTTGGAAATCTGGATGAGTGGCTGGTCGGAGCAAGATGGCCTACTGTCTCAACTCCAGAATGGCTTCCGACTAAACCGGTGATGTGAGGACAAACTTTTCGTGCTCACCCAGACCATCGAGGTGGCACGGAGAAAAACTAGAGGCCTGCTCGGACGCTTTCTGGATGTAGCCAAGGGTTCCGCCAGTTAGAAAAACGACAAATTCCGAGCATCTGGACAGGCTTCCGCCGGCGGCTTTATGCGGATAGCTTGGTGGTGGCATGTTTCAGGGACACCAGAGCGCAGCCTGTGAAGGTGAAAAGAGGACTCGGGCAGAGCGGCCCTTTGTTTTCACTGCTGTACATGCTCTATGTGGCGGGGCTCGAGGAGGCACTCGTGGAATGGGAATTTGGCTTCGCGTACCGACTCATGATCGATGGGGTATCGGAGACATTGACGCTTCCCGGCTTGGTGTTCGCAGATGATCTTGTACTACTGGCAGAGTGCAGCAGTGATCTTCAAAGTCTGGTGACTCTGGCGGCCGAACACCTGAAGCGGCTGGGCCTGCGCTTCAACGCCAAAAATCGGCCATATTGCAGTTTTCGGGCGTGGAGGAGATCGTCAAGGTGCAGCTTCCCGACGGCGGAAGCATTCCGGTGCTAGATGAACACCGGTACCTCGGTGTAAACATTTGCACCTCTGCAGATTTTTTCGACAAACAGGGGGAACATGTTCGTCAAGCGTCTGTGAGAGCTGCCAACGTGTTGCGACGCGGAGTTTATGGGGGTGTAACCGGTTTGTTCTGGTGCGTGAACTGTGAAAATCAGTACATGTGCCAGTGCTGACATTCTCCAACGCCGTCATCTGCCTGTCCGCCGTAACACGCCAGTGGTTGGAGAGAGGTCAGCGTCAGGTTGGGTGACTGGCGCTGGCGCATCACGGACGCGTAGCTGTAGAGGGAGTCCAGGGTCACCTCGGATGGTCAAGTTATGAAGCACGGGAGACAAGTAGCAAGGCCGCCTATGAAGGCTGTCTTCGCCTCACGAACAATCAACGATGGGCCCGGCCCATCGTTGTATACTGCCATAAAAGTATACTACCATAAAATGCATCAGAACACTATGAAGCTGGCGTATTTACAACCTGTGTAGAAAGTTCTCTCTTTTTACTGACCCCGTCCGGGAGGACAGTGAGAATAAATTGTTAGTGGGGGTATGAACCCGAGTACAGAAAGCGGAGACGTCGATGTGGCAGGTGGCTATGGAAAAAAAAACAAGCCTGACCTTCTACAGAGCGCACAAGATGAACATCCCAGCCGAGCATCTATATGACAACAGCGTCGCCAGCGCCCTGCCGTTTGGGGCCCGTGCTGGAGCACTCCGAACTAAAGTGTATCGACGTCACTTTGACCCGTCGTTGGCTGACAGTACTGTGCAGTGCAGAGCATGTGGGGAGGACGATGAAACCATTGAACACATTGTTCTCCAGTACAAACGTCTGTCATCAACCAGAGGCCACCACACTGCCTGAGGCGCTTGACTTCGTGGATGGCTGCGACACACCGGATCGAACCGGCAGCCGAGACACCAATGTGCATCTCCTGGCAGCAACATCTATTACAAAAGCAAGGCTTTTTTGTGCTGGTCAGGGGGAGAGTGAACAGTTCTAATGTTCATGGACCTGTTATAACCTTGTGATGTGCAATTTTTGTGATAATTCATTTATTTTATCATCCAGGTCAGGACACCGCAAGGTGCCCACCCGATACAAAGGGGACGGCCACAAACATTATCATCAAACCTATGCACGTGGGTGCGTGCATGCGTGCGCGTGTTTTTTCTCTACTAATATCTCTCTCATTATCGAAAAAGGCACTTGAGAGCTGCGCACCCGGCACAGAAATCATGACCATAATTAATGATCATTCATCGCCATCACCATCATTATCCGTGAAAACAAAGCCTCATTTAGGGATAGGAAAGAACAGTGTAGCAGGAGAACTTCGGAACGGTTTTGTGCGACCAGACACATGAGCTTGCAGCAGAGTAGCTTACGCCCAGTCACATTTTTGAACTTGTAAAGAAGGGTATTTCTTTTGCGGCATCATTAACAAGCATGGTTACTTTAAATAAATTTATAAAGCTCCTAAAATGGTGACTACCCGGCTGCCGCTTATGTGTTTTTGCATAACGATCTATATGGCTGGTCTCGTTCACCACCGACAAGTATTATTATTATTATTATTATTATTATTATTATTATTATTATTATTATTATTATTATTAATATTATTATTATTATTATTGTTGTTGTTGTTGTTGTTGTTGTTGTTGTTGTTGTTGTTGTTCGCCTTTCACTATGTTATTTTATTGCAAGTATGCATCGGCATGGTTAATCATTCAATATCAATTATTTTCTATATTTGCATGGAATGTACTTTGTGTTGTATCTTATTGTGTTGTATTGCGTAGCCGTGCTTTACCAGGAGTTAAAGTAAATAAATAAATAAATAAATAGATAGATAGATAGATAGATAGATAGATAGATAGATAGATAGATAGATAGATAGATAGATAGATAGATAGATAGATAGATAGATAGATAGATAGATAGATAGATAGATAGATAGATAGATAGATAGATTTAAGAAATGCTTCGGCATTTGTTGAATTAATAAAGTGAGACTCATTGAGCAGGTGAGCAATATATATAAGAATATGGATTAAAGAAAAAAATATGAACTTGAAAAAACGTGCAGACATAATGAAAACGAAAAGCTAGAAAAATGTCGCCGATATAAACCAAGGACCTCCATGGGGATACAGTTGGTATGGAGTAGCAAGAAGGGTCTCGAAAAAAGTAAGGGTTCCAGGAATAACAATAGCGAACTCGGTGCTGAGCATAAGATCTGAAGCGCTGTCGAGACTGGTGACAAACCAGTGCGCATGTGGAAGGCTGGCTCTGGGTTATCATAGAAAAATTCAAACGATCAGGGGAAGGCGCGTCCGACATCTGAGCGATGCCTCATGAAAAATGTTTGAATATTGATGGACAGCTAGAATATTCCCACCTTTACCTATATAAACTATGCACACATAATGGAGGAAAAAAACGAGTGAACTAACCATAATGAAAGAAAAGGATGAGGGAACAAATATTGCACAGCGGTTGTCAAAGAAAAAAAGGTTTAAGTGCGGAATCATAGATAGAAAGACGGTGCATTGGGTAAAATCGACCGAGAAGAAACAAATAGACGTTGGGAAAAAACAAGCAGTGAAATCAACGCAAAAAAAGTTTTACGACAATACAAGAAGCTTTCTGCTATTTCAGTCCAGATAAGGCTATCTGAGAACGCGACGTTGTCAACGTTTTCTGAGCCTATTTGTGCTTAATTTGTGGCAATAGTCCAGAAACAAAGCAACATATTCTAGTCGAATGTCAAGGTATCCATTCAATAAATAAGTGTGCCTGAGGTTTCAAAAACAGCCTGCATCTAGGGTAGAGACCAGCAAAAGAAGGCAGGAATATTTGTAGTGGTTAATCTAAGGAACATATGTAATGAAAAATTTTAGAATAACAAATAAAAATTGGGAGAATGGGGAGTGTCCGATTGATGAACTTCTGAATACAAAGGAAAAAGCCTAAAAAGGACTAAAAAAGCTTGGTGGCCTTAGCCGTCACCTCGGTTCCAAAGACAAGCTCCAATGCTCCTGACATCCGTCCACACATACGTCCGTCCATCGATCCATCCATCCATCCATCCATCCATCCATCCATCCATCCATCCATCCATCCATCCATCCATCCATCCATCCATCCATCCATCCATCCATCCATCCATCCATCCATCCATCCATCCATCCATCCATCTATGTAAGCCAGGGTGCCTCATAAAAAATAAGGTAATCCACTTTCACTGCCGTTCCGCCATCTCAAGCGTTGCCTCCGTAAATATTTCTTCAGTTATATGACAGCACTCATAAACTATGGGCGAATTGACATGAAGTCGGGTTGCACAACCGTCAACTGCGAATTCTTGAGCCCCCGTCCTCCATTTACAGCTTCTTACCGATAAAACATTCAGGTGGGTCGCTGTCTCTCTATTGACGCGCATACATACATACATACATACATACATACATACATACATACATACATACATACATACATACATACATACATACATACATACATACATACATACACACACACACACACATACATACATACATACATACATACATACATACATACATACATACATACATACATACATACATACATACATACATACATACATACATACATACATACATACATACATACATACATACATACATACATACATACATACATACATACATACATACATATCTAACCAATAACCACTACAAATAATCAGCAAAGCAGACCGGGGCATAAACTCATCATCATCATCCTGACTACGTCCACTGCAGGACAAAGGCCTCTCCCATGTTCCGCCAGTTAACCCGGTCGTGTGCTTGCTGCTGCCAATTTATACCCGCAAACTACTTAATCTCATCTGCCCACCTAACCTTCTGTCTCCCCCTAACCCGCTTGCCTTCCCTGGGAATCCAGTTGGTTACCCTCTTGCTGAGTAACTGAGGGGACAAATTGCAACTCATGATTACGGAGTTAGACTAGGAGTCTTAAAATGAATCTGCATAAAACGAAAGTAATGTACAACAACCTCGGTAAAGAGCAGCGCTTCGAGACAGGTAATAGTGCACTTCAAGTTGTAACAAACTATGTCTACATAGGGCCGGTCATAACCGCGGAGCCGAACCACGAGATTGAAGTAACTAGAAGAATAAGAATGGGGTGGTGCGCATTTGGCAAGCCCTCTCAAATTATGACAGGTAGATTGCCCCTATCCCTCAAGAGGAAGGTACATAACAGCTGTATCTTGCCGGTACTTAGCTACGGAGCAGAAACCTGTAGACTTACAAAGAGTGTTCAGCTTAAATTGAGGGCGACGCAGCGAGCGATGGAAAAAAAATGGTGGGTGTAACCTTAAAAGACAAGAAGAGAGCAGAGTGGATTAGGGAACAAACGAGGATTAAGGATATCGTAGATGAAATCAAGAACAAGAAACGGACATGGGCCGGGCATGTAGCGCGTAGACAGGATAACCGCTGTTCGTTAAGGGGGCATAAATTACCTTACACTAGTATGAGAACATGCCCAATGCGATGTATGTACATCCATCGCAAGCATTGGTGCAAAATGAAATAGAAAAACGCATTAGACATTGTTGCTGGAATGCTTGCCGATGGCGCACAAAACAGAAACCGAAACCCGGATGTGTACATCGGATGTGAAGTTAAGGAAGCCACTGCTAAGCATAGATGGAAGCTTAGACGGAGCTGTTGAGCCATAGTATAGAAACGTAATAGTGGCTGTATTGGCCAGATAGAGACAAAGCGGCTCCAAAAAAAGAAAAAAAAAAGCCTCTGCGAAACTTATTCGCATCAGTACTTCTGATAGTCATGACTCATGTAATCTCTGAACATTCATTATTTTGTTCAATGATCCCAGCAATGAGTAACAACACTGCGCTAGCAATATGCTATACTTACTGAAGTTTAGTCACATCTACTGCGAGAAGCGCACAGTATCTTGTAGCAAACCGAACAGTGTCTGCCCTATCATGGCTATTACAGTTGCTGTACTTGGAAGCGTCCATAATCTAGCCTCTATGTAATGGCCGTGAAGAAAGAAAAAAAGTCAGTATTATTGATTGCTTGCGTGTCCATCTGAAGACACTTGGAGATAATGAAGTGCACATGGTGAGCTTATACGCTGTGCACCTGTTGCATAGTTCGATCGGGGCTGTGCCCATGAATATTACACAAACCTTACTTCGGTGCACGTAACTGATTTTTCGCTTAGCGGCTGAACTTAATTTATGCATCAAGAGTCTGTAACAATTTTTTTTAATGAGCATGCCCGGGAGCGCTATTACGAAGGTTACGCTGATGACAAATTTAGAAACCTCTTCGCAAAGCACATGTCAGAAAATAGGTGTTGAAACCTATTAAGAAGCATGCATTTTAAACATGGCAACGTGGGGGTGCCACCACGCCCATTTGGGCACGCGCGTGAAAGCTCCTTGGGCCACGAGTCACACCCATTTTCATGCAAACATGGCAAGGCCGACACAAATGGACCTGTCACGGGAGGCGTTGCGCAATACAGGTAAGATGCTCATACACGTATAATTTAAAAATATAGAAACCTCTGGTGGTGCAATGCGACCAACAAAAAGGGAGAAAACTGTTTCTCGAATGATATATGTAGGTGCGAACGAAACCGGTAGGAGTGCATTACCTATTCGCACTACTTTCATCTCTAGGGTAGCTCGCGTTCATCAAAGTTCCTCGGATTTGCAGCATTGCAATTCATACTGAATGTTCCCTCTCTCACACCTGGTTGCCCGAAGAAAGAGATAAAGAGAAACAAACCAGAACGGCAAGGAGGCTATTTAAGCACGTGCTTGGTTGGCTACTCTACTGATGAGGGAGGAACAAAATAGCTAAGATGGAAAGAGAAAAAAAGTCAAAAAATAACCCATGGACCGTTAATGTGAGCACACAGTATGCGAACAAACGCTAGTAGTTCACAGAAGTTCAATTTCAGTAGACTTCTCGAAGCACAACACCTTAGTGGCCTTGTGCAAGCACGAAAGCGTAAGTCCGGGTATACCGTTTCCCGAAACTTCTATCAAGGCAGTGGCGTCGTTTCTTTCGCGAGTGAATGAAAAACCTACCTCACTTGTTAACCATATATATATATATATATATATATATATATATATATATATATATATATATATATATATATATCGACCTAATTAGGCTCCTCGCTCCTCACATTTGATTTTTCAGACACGCGCCACTTGAAGAGCGTAAAAAAAGGGAGAGTCAGCTTTAAGTGCATGCGCAGGCCCCATACGTATATGAGCATCATGCATATATTAGCATTACATACGACGTTTTTTATGCATTAGCTGACAATTTTTCACTATATTATAATTATGTTGATGGCAGCCTCCCTATCAGTATATATTCGTATCATGCAATGACACATTCTTGGAGACAAAAATCAGTTCACAAAGAATTGAATTTTTAAATGCAAAGCAATCCTTGGAGAACCAAAGATACTTTGAGTGTTTCCATCTACTTATCTACCTAACTGGCCTGCTAAGTAGTTCATCGTCACCTTAGCATAGACAAAAATCGGCATATCGGGGCACGAGGGTGTGAGAACGTGTGTCTGGTCCCGTGAAAATAATGTGTAGCTCATGCGTACGCCATGAAACTATTTCTTTCAGTCTTGTGGGTTGCATATCTGTATTCCACGGCCTGTGGTATGCTGGTATGTGCCTCAAGGAAGAAAGGAAGGAAAATAGGAGAAAAAGAATGGCAGGGAGGTTAAACAGCCTAGAGGCAGCCGGTTCGCTACCCTGCGCATGGGTGGGGGTTGAGGGAGACGATAGAGAGCAGAGAGTGTTGTCTCTATGCTTATAGAAGCGGTGACAACAAACATCGGTAATTTACATGCGAGACCCTTTGAAACATTCGGCATCGGCAGCCGACGACTGCAAAAAAGTTTGTATCTATGCTTATAGGAGCAGCGATAACAGATATCGGGAATTTACATGCGAGACCCCTTAAAAAATTAAAAAATTCGGCATCGGCAGCCGACGACTGCGAAAAAGTTGGTATGTATGCTTATAGGAGCGGCGACAACAGATATCGGTGATTTACATGCGAGACCCCTTAAAAAATTCGGCATCGGCAGCCGACGACTGCGAAAAAGTTGGTATGTCTGCTTATAGGAGTGGCGACAACAGATATGGGTAATTTACATGCGAGACCCCTTCAAACATTCGGCATCGGCAGCCGACGACTGCGAAAAAGTTGGTATGTATGCTTATAGGAGCGGCGACAACAGATATCGGTAATTTACATGCGAGACCCCTTAAAAAATTCGGCATCGGCAGGCGATGACTGCGAAAAAGTTGGTACACTGTAAGCAAAAGTTAGCCGAGATGGGAGTTTCTCCAGCACATGAGCCCAGAAAACTCCCCTGCCCCAATTATTTACTCCCTGGTAGGGAGTGAACTCGGCACATGTCATCGTAAAACGCCCCCTCCTTAATCACAGAGTTTATGAACGACATGACCTTGTTAAACTCCCCTGGGAGTTCAGGTCACGTGGTTTTAAACTCCCTATAGGAGCATTAAAAACCCTCTTTGGGCGTGACGCGCGCGCGTGCGTGCGTGCGTGCGTGCGTGTGTGTGTGTGTGTGTGTGTGTGTGTGTGTGTGTGTGTGTGTTTGTGTGAGTGTGTGTGTGTGTGTGTGTGTGTGTACGGGCATATGTTTGCACATTGGTGTGAAACACATGTGCTTTGTGTGGCTAACCGTGTAAGCATCTGTCAACAGGCAACGAAATTATAAGTGCAGCGAAGAATAGCAACGACCAGTTCGTATTTACTGGGAACATTTCAATATATGTCGCACCGTTAAGCCACGCTGCACATCGGTCCGACTCCTCAACGAAACGTCGTGAATGCCACGCTTCAAAGGGCCGAGTAACAAAAAAATTCGAAGAATAAATTAATGGTAGCAAAAGTAAGCTGTTACGATCGTCAGCGGCTGCTCCTGGAGTTTCACCATCAGAAACTTCGAAGTGGTCTGAAGTAGGCTTCGCTCGACTACGGCTGGCTGGCCGGCAACTGGTCTGAGTTGCGCCAGCGACGCGCTCGCCCCGTCTCCGCCGATAGTGGCTTCTCGGAGTGTCACCGGTATTTCACCGGCTGTAACATCTAAGTGGTAAGAAGGCCTCACTATGCCGTCGGTATCAAGCCGGCATCGTATCGAACTCGCACTGCGCGCCGGCCACCGCGGCAAGCGCTACGAGCTAGCACCGACCACCGGCGATGCAAAGAATGTGTTTCACAAAAAATGAAGACTGCTGGGATGTATAACAGTCTTCTGCGCCTTGCGACCACAGCTGTCAATGACTAACTACAATGCAAGCGCCGAACGAGGCGGAGTACGATCGTCAGCGATTGCACCGTAAAACTTCGAAGCGGTTCGAAGTAGGCTTCGCTCGACTACGGCAGGCTGGCCGGCAACCGGTCTGAGAGTTGCGCCGGCGACGCGCTCGCCCCGTCTCCGCCGATAGTGGCTTCTCAGAGTGTCACCGGTATTTCACCGGCTGCAACATCTAAGCGGTAAGAAGGCCTCGCTATGGCGTCGGTATCAAGCCGGCATCGTATCGAGCTCGCACTGCGCACCGGCCGCCGTGGCGAGCTCTGCGAGCTATACATGCAATGCATGCGAGCAACGGGAACAGCGACTGCGAACCATCTCATTCGTTTAAGCCTATCGCTCCGTAGCTTAAACTGCGTGGATAGCGGACACCTATTTCTGTGCATGGGAAAAACGAGACGTAAACTGCACATCAGCAAGCATTTTGTGATCGCCAGCTGTCATTCATCGAATCACCGTGCCGTACTCGTGAGTGAGGCCTAGTCGTCGAACGCGGTAACGGCGGTCTACCTCGGTTCATCGCTGGAGCTGCTGAATGTGCCTCGTTAATGTGTTCATTCAAGGCCGCGCGCACTTTGTGTATGATTCCGTGCATTTTACGGGTCCACAAACAGTACTGCTAATGCAAATTTAGCCCGTACGACAGAGCGTCAACTGATGAAACTTTTTCGCTATAGTAAAAAAATAATAAATGTTAGGCAGGCTCAGGATAAAAGGCATGTGTGTTGAAGTGCTTACATTAGACTACCGAGAGTTCATACTTACGCCGTGCGTATTTATTGCCTAATTAATAGCGAAAAAAGGCTTTCACCAGGGCTACATGGGAGGTAAAAATGTGGTGCATATATATACCCGGTGACTATGTGGTAGGTGTGTACTGCGTGTGGCAAGCTGTGGTGAGTGCGAGTGTTGTGATATAACGTGAACGTTGTGATAATGTTGGTGTACTGTAATCATGTTGTGCGCATTAAATGTTATGTAATTAAAGTTACGCTTGCGCATGGTATGGCTGCTGACGTAATTTTTTTCTTTGTCGATGCGAAAAATTTACTCCCATACAGACCTGAAAAAGCTCCCCAATGGATGTAAATAAAAACCCCCCTGGCACCATGGAAAAACCCCCTATTGATGGGGAGTGAATTTTTTACTCCCAACGGAGGTGTTTATAAAACTCCCATCGGGGCGTGCGCTAGAGGACAAGGTCATTTACTCCCATCTCGGCTTATTTCTGTCTACAGTGTATGTATGCTTATAGGAGCGGCGACAACAGATATCGGTAATTTATATGCGAGACCCCTTAAAAAATTCGGCATCGGCAGCCGACGACTGCGAAAAAGTTGGTATGTATGCTTATAGGAGCGGCGACGAGAGATATCGGTAATTTACATGCGAGACCCCTTAAAAAACTCGGCATCGGCAGCCGACGACTGCGAAAAAGTTGGTATGTATACTTATAGGAGCGGCGACGACAGATATCGGTAATTTACATGCGAGACCTCTTAAAAAATTCGGGATCGGCAGCCGACGACTGCGAAAAAGTTGGTATGTATGCTTACAGAAGTGGCGACAACAGATATCGGTAATTTACATGCGAGACCCCTTAAAAAATTCGGCTTCGGCAGCCGACGACTGCGAAAAAGTTGGTATGTATGCTTGTAGGAGCGGCGACAACAGATATCGGTAATTTACATGCGAGACCACTTGAAAATTCGGCATCTGCAGCCGACGACTGCGAAAAAGTTGGTATATATGCTCATAGGAGCGGCGACAACAGATATTGGTAATTCACATGCGAGACCCCTTAAAAAATTCGGCATCGGCAGCCGACGACTGCGAAAAAGTTGGTATGTATGCTTATAGGAGAGGCGACAACAGATATAAGTAATTTACATGCGAGACCCCTTCAAACATTCGGAATTGGCAGCCGACGACGGCGAAAAAGTTGGTATGTATGCTTATAGGAGCGGCAACAACAGATATCGGTAATTTACACGCGAGACCTCTTAAAAATTCGGCATCGGCAGCCGATGACTGCGAAAAAGTTGGTATGTATGCTTATAAGAGCGGCGACAACAGATATCGGTAATTTACATGCGAGACCCCTTAAAAAATTCGGCATCGGCAACCGACGACTGCGAAAAAGTTTGTATCTATGCTTATAGGAGCAGCGACAACAGATATCGGGAATTTACATGCGAGACCCCTTAAAAAATTCGGCATCGAAAACGGCGACTGCGAAAAAGTTGGTATGTATGCTTATAGGAGCGGCGACAACAGATATCGGTAATTTACATGCGAGACCCCTTCAAACATTCGGCATCGGCAGCCGACGACTGCGAAAAAGTTGGTTTGTGTGCTTATAGGAGCGGCGACGACAGATATCGGTAATTTACATGCGAGACCCCTTAAAAAATTCGGCATCGGCAGCCGAGGACTGCGAAAAGTTGGTATGTATGGTTATAGGCGCGGTGACAACAGATATCGGTAATTAACATGTGGGACCCCTTAAAAAATTCGGCATCGGCAGCCGTCGACTGCGAAAAAGTTGGTATGTATGCTTATAGGAGCGGCGACAACAGATATCGGTAATTTACATGCGAGACCCTTTAAAAATTTCGGCATCGGCAGCTGACGACTGCGAAAAATTTGGTATATATGCTTATAGGAGCGGCGACAACAGGTATCGGTAATTTACATGCGATACCCCTTAAAAAATTCGGCATCGGCAGCCGACGACTGCGAAAAAGTTGGTATGTATGCTTATAGGAGTGGCGACGACAGATATCGGTAATTTACATGTGAGACCCCTTAAAAATTCGGCACCGGCAGCCGAAGACTGCGAAAAAGTTGGTATGTATGCTTATAGGAGCGGCGACAACAGATATCGGTAATTTACATGCGATATCCCATAAAAAATTCGGCGTCGGCAGCCTACGACTGCGAAAAAGTTGGTATGTATGCTTATAGGAGAGGCGACAACAGATATCGGTAATTTACATGCGATACCCCTTAAAAAATTCGGCATCGGCAGTCGACGACTGCGAAAAAGTTGGTATCTATGCTTATAGGAGCGGCGACACCAGATATCGGGAATTTACATGCGAGACCCCTTCAAACATTCGGCATCGGCAGCCGATGACTGCGAAAAAGTTGGTACAATGTAAGCAAAAGTTAGCCGAAATAGGAGTTTCTCCAGCACATGAGCCCACAAAACTCCCCTGCCCCAATTATTTACTCCCTGGTAGGGAGTGAACTCGGCACATGTCATCGTAAAACGCCCCTCCTTAATCACAGAGTTTATGAACGACATTACCTTGTTAAACTCCCCAGGGAGTTCAGGTCACGTGGATTTAAACTCCCTATAGGAGCTTTAAAAACCCTCTTTGGGCGTGACGCGCGCGCGTGCGTGCGTGCGTGTGTGTGTGTGTGTGTGTGTGTGTGTGTGTGTGTGTGTGTGTGTGTGTGTGTGTGTGTGCGTGTGTGTGTGTGTGTGTGTGTGTGTGTGTGTGTGTACGGGCATATGTTTGCACGTTGGTGTGAAACACATGTGCTTTGTGTGGCTAACCGCGTAAGCATCTGTCAACAGGCAACGAAATTATAAGTGCAGCGAAGAATAGCAACGACCAGTTCGTATTTACTGGGAACAGTTCAATATATGTCGCACCGTTAAACCACGCTGCACATCGGTCCGATTCCTCAACGAAACGTCGTGAATGCCACGCTTCAAAGGGCTGAGTAACAAAAAAATTCGAAGAATAAATTAATGGTAGCAAAAGTAAGCTGTTACGATCGTCAGCGGCTGCTCCTGGAGTTTCACCATCAGAAACTTCGAAGTGGTCTGAAGTAGACTTCGCTCGACTACGGCTGGCTGGCCGGCAACCGGTCTGAGTTGCGCCAGCGACGCGCTCGCCCCGTCTCCGCCGATAGTGGCTTCTCGGAGAGTCACCGGTATTTCACCGGCTGTAACATCTAAGTGGTAAGAAGGCCTCACTATGCCGTCGGTATCAAGCCGGCATCGTATCGAACTCGCACTGCGCGCCGGCCACCGCGGCAAGCGCTACGAGCTAGCACCGACCACCGGCGATGCAAAGAATGTGTTTCACAAAAAATGAAGACTGCTGGAATGTATAACAGTCTTCTGCGCCTTGCGACCGCAGCTGTCAATGACTAACTACAATGCAAGCGCTGAACGAGGCGGAGTACGATCGTCAGCGATTGCACCGTAAAACTTCGAAGCGGTTCAAAGTAGGCTTCGCTCGACTACGGCAGGCTGGCCGGCAACCGGTCTGAGAGTTGCGCCGGCGACGCGCTCGCCCCGTCTCCGCCGCTAGTGGCTTCTCAGAGTGTCACCGGTATTTCACCGGCTGCAACAACTAAGCGGTAAGAAGGCCTCGCTATGGCGTCGGTATCAAGCCGGCATCGTATCGAGCTCGCACTGCGCACCGGCCGCCGTGGCGAGCTCTGCGAGCTATACATGCAATGCATGCGAGCAACGAGAACAGCGACTGCGAACCGTCTCATTCGTTTAAGCCTATCGCTCCGTAGCTCAAACTGCGTGGATAGCGGACACCTATTTCTGTGCATGGGAAAAACGAGACGTAAACTGCACATCAGCAAGCATTTTGTGATCGCCAGCTGTCATTCATCGAATCACCGTGCCGTACTCGTGAGTGAGGCCTAGTCGTCAAACGCGGTAACGGCGGTCTACCTCGGTTCATCGCTGGAGCTCCTGAATGTGCCTCGTTAATGTGTTCATTCAAGGCCGCGCGCACTATGTGTATGATTCCGTGCATTTCACGGGTCCACAAACAGTACTGCTAATGCAAATTCAGCGCGTACGACAGAGCGTCAACTGATGAAACTTTTTTGCTATAGTAAAAAAATAATAAATATTAGGCAGACTCAGGATAATAGGCATGTGTGTTGAAGTGCTTACATCAGACTACGGCAAGTTCATACTTACGCCGTGCGTATTTATTGCCTAATTAATAGCGAAAAAAGGCTTTCACCAGGGCTACATGGGAGGTAAAAATGTGGTGCATATATATACCCGGTGACTATGTGGTAGGTGTGTACTGCGTGTGGCAAGCTGTGGTGAGTGCGAGTGTTGTGATATAACGTGAACGTTGTGATAATGTTGGTGTACTGTAATCATGTTGTGCGCATTAAATGTTATGTAATTAAAGTTACGCTTGCGCATGGTACGGCTGCTGACGTAACTTTTTTCTTTGTCGATGCGAAAAATTTACTCCCATACAGACCTGAAAAAGTTCCCCAATGGATGTAAATAAAAACCCCCCTGGCACCATGGAACAACCCCCTACTGATGGGGAGTGAATTTTTTACAGCCAACGGAGGTGTTTATAAAACTCCCATCGGGGCGTGCGCTAGAGGACAAGGTCATTTACTCCTATCTCGGCTTATTTCTGTTTACAGTGTATGTATGCTTATCGGAGCGGCGACAACAAATATCGGTAATTTACATGCAAGACCCCTTAAAAAATTCGGCATCGGCAGCCGACGACTGCGAAAAAGTTGGTATGTATGCTTATAGGAGCGGCGACGAGAGATATCGGTAATTTACATGCGAGACCCCTTAAAAAATTTGGCATCGGCAGCCGACGACTGCGAAAAAGTTGGTATGTATACTTATAGGAGCGGCGACGACAGATATCGGTAATTTACATGCGAGACCCCTTAAAAAATTCGGGATCGGCAGCCGACGACTGCGAAAAAGTTGGTATGTATGCTTATAGGAGCGGCGACAACAGATATCGGTAATTTACATGCGATACCCCTTAAAAAATTCGGCATCGGCTGCCGACGACTGCGAAAAAGTTGGTATGTATGCTTATAGGAGCGGCGAACACAGATATGGGTAATTTACATGCGAGACCCCTTCAAACATTCGGCATCGGCAGCCGACAACTGCGAAAAAGTTGGTATGTATGCTTATAGAAGCGGCGACGACAGATATCGATAATTTACATGCGAGACCCCTTAAAAAATTCGGCATCGGCCGCCGACGACTGCGAAAAAGTTGGTATGTATGCTTATAGGAGCGGCGACAACAGATATCGGTAATTTACATGCGATACCCCTTAAAAAATTCGGCATCGGCAGTCGACGACTGCGAAAAAGTTGGTATGTATGCTTATAGGAGCGGCGACAACAGATATCGGTAATTTACATGCCATACCCCTTAAAAAATTCGGCATCGGCTGCCGACGACTGCGAAAAAGTTGGTATGTATGCTTATAGGAGCGGCGAACACAGATATGGGTAATTTACATGCGAGACCCCTTCAAACATTCGGCATCGGCAGCCGACAACTGCGAAAAAGTTGGTATGTATGCTTATAGAAGCGGCGACGACAGATATCGGTAATTTACATGCGAGACCCCTTAAAAAATTCGGCATTGGCCGCCGACGACTGCGAAAACGTTGGTATGTATGCTTATAGGAGCGGCGACAACAGATATCGGTAATTTACATGCGATACCCCTTAAAAAATTCGGCATCGGCAGTCGACGACTGCGAAAAAGTTTGTATCTATGCTTATAGGAGCGGCGACACCAGATATTGAGAATTTACATGCGAGACCCCTTCAAACATTCTGGATCGGCAGCCGATGACTGCGAAAAAGTTGGTACACTGTAAGCAAAAGTTAGCCGAGATGGGAGTTTCTCCAGCACATGAGCCCACAAAACTACCCTGCCCCAATTATTTACTCCCTGGTAGGGAGTGAACTCGGCACATGTCATCGTAAAACGCCCCTCCTTAATCACAGAGTTTATGAACGACATTACCTTGTTAAACTCCCCAGGGAGTTCAGGTCACGTGGTTTTAAACTCCCTATAGGAGCTTTAAAAACCCTCTTTGGGCGTGACGCGCGCGCGTGCGTGCGTGTGTGTGTGTGTGTGTGTGTGTGTGTGTGTGTGTGTGTGTGTGTGTGTCTGTGTGTGTGTACGGGCATATGTTTGCACGTTGGTGTGAAACACATGTGCTTTTGTGTGGCTAACCGTGTAAGCATCTGTCAACAGGCAACGAAATTATAAGTGCAGCGAAGAATAGCAACGACCAGTTCGTATTTACTGGGAACATTTCAATATATGTCGCACCGTTAAACCACGCTGCACATCGGTCCGATTCCTCAACGAAACGTCGTGAATGCCACGCTTCAAAGGGCCGAGTAACAAAAAAATTCGAAGAATAAATTAATGGTAGCAAAAGTAAGCTGTTACGATCGTCAGCGGCTGCTCCTGGAGTTTCACCATCAGAAACTTCGAAGTGGTCTGAAGTAGACTTCGCTCGACTACGGCTGGCTGGCCGGCAACCGGTCTGAGTTGCGCCAGCGACGCGCTCGCCCCGTCTCCGCCGATAGTGGCTTCTCGGAGTGTCACCGGTATTTCACCGGCTGTAACATCTAAGTGGTAAGAAGGCCTCACTATGCCGTCGGTATCAAGCCGGCATCGTATCGAACTCGCACTGCGCGCCGGCCACCGCGGCAAGTGCTACGAGCTAGCACCGACCACCGGCGATGCAAAGAATGTGTTTCACAAAAAATGAAGACTGCTGGGATGTATAACAGTCTTCTGCGCCTTGCGACCGCAGCTGTCAATGACTAACTACAATGCAAGCGCCGAACGAGGCGGAGTACGATCGTCAGCGATTGCACCGTAAAACTTCGAAGCGGTTCAAAGTAGGCTTCGCTCGACTACGGCAGGCTGGCCGGCAACCGGTCTGAGAGTTGCGCCGGCGACGCGCTCGCCCCGTCTCCGCCGATAGTGGCTTCTCAGAGTGTCACCGGTATTTCACCGGCTGCAACATCTAAGCGGTAAGAAGGCCTCGCTATGGCGTCGGTATCAAGCCGGCATCGTATTGAGCTCGCACTGCGCACCGGCCGCCGTGGCGAGCTCTGCGAGCTATACATGCAATGCATGCGAGCAACGGGAACAGCGACTGCGAACCGTCTCATTCGTTTAAGCCTATCGCTCCGTAGCTCAAACTGCGTGGATAGCGGACACCTATTTCTGTGCATGGGAAAAACAAGACGTAAACTGCACATCAGCAAGCATTTTGTGATCGCCAACTGTCATTCATCGAATCACCGTGCCGTACTCGTGAGTGAGGCCTAGTCGTCGAACGCGGTAACGGCGGTCTGCCTCGGTTCATCGCTGGAGCTGCTGAATGTGCCTCGTTAATGTGTTCATTCAAGGCCGCGCGCACTTTGTGTATGATTCCGTGCATTTTACGGGTCCACAAACAGTACTGCTAATGCAAATTTAGCCCGTACGACAGAGCGTCAACTGATGAAACTTTTTCGCTATAGTAAAAAAATAACAAATATTAGGCAGGCTCAGGATAAAAGGCATGTGTGTTGAAGTGCTTACATTAGACTACCGAGAGTTCATACTTACGCCGTGCGTATTTATTGCCTAATCAATAGCGAAAAAAGGCTTTCACCAGGGCTACATGGGAGGTAAAAATGTGGTGCATATATATACCCGGTGACTATGTGGTAGGTGTGTACTGCGTGTGGCAAGCTGTGGTGAGTGCGAGTGTTGTGATATAACGTGAACGTTGTGATAATATTGGTGTACTGTAATCATGTTGTGCGCATTAAATGTTATGTAATTAAAGTTACGCTTGCGCATGGTACGGCTGCTGACGTAATTTTTTTCTTTGTTGATGCGAGAAATTTACTCCCATACTGACCTGAAAAAGCTCCCCAATGGATGTAAATAAAAACCCCCCTGGCACCATGGAAAAACCCCCTACTGATGGGGAGTAAATTTTTTACTCCCAACGGAGGTGTTTATAAAACTCCCATCGGGGCGTGCGCTAGAGGACAAGGTCATTTACTCCCATCTTGGCTGATTTCTGTTTACAGTGTATGTATGCCTATAGGAGCGGCGACAACAGATATCGGTAATTAACATGCGAGACCCCTTAAAAAATTCGGCATCGGCAGCCGACGACTGCGAAAAAGTTCGTATGTATGCTTATAGGAGCGGCGACGAGAGATATCGGTAATTTACATGCGAGACCCCTTAAAAAATTCGGCATCGGCAGCCGACGACTGCGAAAAAGTTGGTATGTATACTTATAGGAGCGGCGACGACAGATATCGGTAATTTACATGCGAGACCCCTTAAAAAATTCGGGATTGGCAGCCGACGACTGCGAAAAAGTTGGTATGTATGCTTATAGGAGCGGCGACAACAGATATCGGTAATTTACATGCGATACCCCTTAAAAAATTCGACATCGGCAGCCGACGACTGCGAAAAAGTTGGTATGTATGCTTATAGGAGCGGCGACAACAGATATCGGTAATTTACATGCGAGACCCCTTCAAACATTTGGCATAGGCAGCCGACGATTGCGAAAAAATTGGTATGTATGCTTATAGGAGCGGTGACGAGAGATATCGGTAATTTACATGCGAGACCCCTTAAAGAATTCGGCATCGGCAGCCGACGACTGCGAAAAAGTTTGTATGTATACTTATAGGAGCGGCGATGACAGATATCGGTAATTTAAATGCGAGACCACTTAAAAAATTCGGGATCGGCAGCCGACGACTGCGAAAAAGTTGGTATGTATGCTTATAGGAGCAGCGACAACAGATATCGGTAATTTACATGCGATACTCCATAAAAAATTCGGCATCGGCAGCCGGCGACTGCGAAAAAGTTGGTATGTATGCTTATAGGAGCGGCGACAACAGATATGGGTAATTTACATGCGAGCCCCTTCAAACATTCGGCATCGGCAGCCGACGACTGCGAAAAAGTTGGTATGTATGCTTATAGGAGCGGCGACGACAGATATCGGTAATTTACATGCGAGACCCCTTAAAAAATTCGGCATCGGCAGCTGACGACTGCGAAAAAGTTGGTATGTATGCTTATAGGAGCGGCGACAACAGATATCGGTAATTTACATGCGAGACCCCTTAAAAAATTCGGCATCGGCAACTGACGACTGCGAAAAAGTTTGTATCTATGCTTATAGGAGCAGCGATAACAGATATCGCGAATTTACATGCGAGACCCCTTAAAAAATTCGGTATCGGAAGCCGACGACTGCGAAAAAGTTGGTATGTATGCTTATAGGAGCGGCGACAACAGATATGGGTAATTTACATGCGAGACCCCTTCAAATATTCGGCATCGGCAGCCGACGACTGCGAAAAAGTTGGTATGTATGCTTATAGGAGCGGCGACAACAAATATCGGTAATTTACATGCGAGACCCCTTAAAAAATTCGGCATCAGCAGCCGACGACTGCGAAAAAGTTGGTATGTATGCTTATAGGAGCGGCGACAACAGATATGGGTAATTTACATGCGAGACCCCTTCAAACATTCGGCATCGGCAGCCGACGACTGCGAAAAAGTTGGTATGTATGCTTATAGGAGCGGCGACAACAGATATCGGTAATTTACATGCGAGACCCCTTGAAAATTCGGCATCGGCAGCCGACGACTGCGAAAAAGTTGGTATGTCTGCTTATAGGAGCGGCGACAACAGATATCGGTAATTTACATGCGAGACCCCTTCAAACATTCGGCATCGGCAGCCGACGACTGTGAGAAAGTTGGTATGTATGCTTATAGGAGCGGCGACGACAGATATCGGTAATTTACATGCGAGACCCCTTAAAAAATTCGGCATCGGCAGCCGACGACTGCGAAAAAGTTGGTATGTATGCTTATAGGCGCGGCGACAACAGATATCGGTAATTAACATGCGAGACCCCTTAAAAAAATCGGCATCGGCAGCCGACGACTGCGAAAAAGTTGGTATGTATGCTTATAGGAGGGGCGACAACAGATATCGGTAATTTACATGCGAGACCCTTTAAAAAATTCGGCATCGGCAGCTGACGACTGCGAAAAATTTGGTATGTATGCTTATAGGAGCGGCGACAACAAGTATCGGTAGTTTACATGCGATACCCCTTAAAGAATTCGGCATCGGCAGCCGACGACTGCGAAAAAGTTGGTATGTATGCTTATAGGAGCAGCGACGACAGATATCGGTAATTTACATGCGAGACCCCTTAAAAATTCGGCATCGGCAGCCGACGACTGCGAAAAAGTTGGTATGTATGCTTATAGGAGCGGCGACAACAAATATCGGTAATTTACATGCGAGACCCCTTAAACAAATTCGGCATCGGCAGCCGACGACGGCGAAAATGTTTGTATCTATGCTTATAGGAGCGGCGACAACAGATATTGGTAATTTACATGCGAGACCACTTGAAACATTCGGCATCGGCAACCGACGACTGCGAAAAAGTTTGTATCTATGCTTGTAGGAGCGGCTACAACAGATATCGGTAATATTCATGCGAGACCCTTGAAAACATTCGGCATCGGCAGCCGATGACTGCGAAAATGATTGTATCTATGCTTATAGGAGCAGCGACAACAAATATCGGTAATTTACATGCGAGACCCCTTGAAACATTCGGCATCGGCAGCCGACAACTGCACAAAAGTTTGTATCTATGCTTATAGGATCGGCGACAAGAATTATTGGTAATTTACATGGGGACCCCTTTGAACATTCGGCATCATCAGCCAATGACTGCGAAAAATTTTAAAAATGTGGATCCGAGCAGGAATCAAACCCAAGCATTTGGTGTGGTTGTCTTGTATTCTAGTACAGAACCATGGAAGACCTGAATCTTCTTTGGAAACGGCACTGGGATGACATCAAGTCGGTACAAAGTGATTATGCCTACATTGCTAGTTATTTGCATTTATAACAAGAAGATAAACATAGCATATGTACTCCTAATAAACAGACGCTCGTCATGTCTGGTGCGATGATGTTTATTAGAACAGAGGAGTCGCAACGAGGTCGCGACGGAAAATGGGCGAACAGCAAGTCTGGCAAAGGCAGCACAGGTTCTCGCGCAATCAGAGCACGGGCTTCTCGTTGTCTTCCGAAGGCGCATACGCGTTGGTGCGTATGCTCCACTACAATACCCCCGGGGTGAAGGGTAGCCATCCTGGCGACTCAGGGAGTAGGCACAATGAGGGGGTCGTAGTAGGGCTTGAGACGGTCGACGTGTACGGTCTCGCGTCCTCGACGGCGCAAATCTGGTGATTGTGTTAATGGCTCGATGACGTAATTCACCGGGGAGGTCGCGTCAATGACACGGTAGGGACCATGGTACCGGGCCAGAAGTTTAGAAGACAGGCCAGGAACGTGCGGGGGCACCCAAAGCCACACAAGGGAGCCAGCACGAAATGTAGGAGCTATGCGGTGAGCGTCGTCGTGTCGAGTCTTTTGTAGGCCTTGAGCCTCACTTGTCAGAGACCGAGCCAACTGACGGCAGTCTTCAGCGTATCTGGTGACTTCCGAAAGCGGGGAGCACTCAGATGCATCAGGGCGATACGGTAGTATAGTGTCGAGTGGGTGGGAAGGTTCGCGGCCGTACAATAGAAAGAACGGGGAAAAACCGGTAGTCGCTTGCGTCGCGGTGTTATAAGCGAAGGTAACAAAGGGCAATACAGCGTCCCAGTTAGTGTGGTCGGAGGAGGTGTACATCCTCAGCATGTCGCCAAGTGTGCGGTTGAACCGCTCAGTAAGACCATTTGTCTGTGGATGGTATGCGGTAGATTTCCGGTGGATAATGTTGCATTCAGCGAGGATAGCTTGGATGACCTCTGATAGGAACACTCGACCCCTATCACTGAGTAATTCCCGCGGAGCACCATGGCGTAGAATGAAGCTGCGGAGAATGAAGAGTGCAACTTCGTGGGCGGTCGCTGCCGGTAGAGCTGCAGTCTCAGCGTAGCGTGTCAGATGATCGACTCCGACAATAATCCACCGGTTTCCAGAGATACTATATGGGAGGGGGCCATAGAGGTCTATACCCACGCGGTCGAATGGGCGAGCCGGGCACGGGAGCGGCTGTAACATGCCAGTAAGGTACCGCGGAGGTGTCTTGTTCTGTTGGCAAGTGGTGCAAGACTGAACGTATTTCTGCACAAAGCGATACATTCCTCGCCAGTAATAGCGCTGGCGCAGCCTTTCGTAGGTTTTCAGGACACCTGCGTGAGCACTTTGGGGATCTGCATGGAAATTCATGCAGATGTCAGAGCGCATATGAGTTGGGACAGCAAGGAGCCACTTCCGACCGCCAGGCATGTAGTTACGGCGGTACAGAATGTTGTCTCGTAAGGAAAAGTGGGCTGCTTGCCGGCGTAGCGCTCTCGTGGAAGGGACAGCAGACGGATCGGTAAGGTAGTCGACTAACAAGGCAAGGTGTGGGTCTTTACGCTGCTCCGAAAGCATGTCAGTCGTGTCGAGCGGTGACAAGGTGGTAAAAGGGGGAGACAGAGAAGCCACATCTGGTGTTAATGGCGATCGCGAAAGTGCATCGGCATCCGCATGCTTGCGACCGGAACGATATACGACACGGATGTCGTATTCTTGCAATCGAAGTGCCCAACGCCCCAGGCGTCCGGACGGGTCTTTCAAGGTGGACAGCCAACATAGAGCGTGGTGGTCTGTGACCACGTCGAAAGGACGGCCGTAAAGGTACGGGCGAAACTTCGTCAACGCCCAGATTATGGCCAAACACTCCTTCTCTGTCACGGAGTAATTCAATTCAGCCTTCTTGAGAGCGCGACTTGCATAGGCGACTACGTATTCAGCTTGGGTGCCTTTCCGTTGTGCCAAAACTGCACCAAGACCGATGCCACTTGCATCGGTGTGAATTTCTGTGGCCGCAGCAGGGTCGAAGTGACGAAGAATAGGTGGTGAGGTCAGCAGGCGGCGGAGCTGGCGAAATGCGTCGTCACATGCAGGTGACCATGCAGATATGCCTTTGCTGTTGGAAAGCAGACTCGTGAGAGGTGCGATGATGGACGCGAAGTTGCGCACGAAGCGACGAAAGTAGGAGCAGAGACCGATGAAACTTCTTAGGGCTTTCAGAGATGTGGGCAACGGAAAGTCAGCGACAGCTCGAAGCTTATCGGGATCCGGAAGAACACCGTCTCTGGTGATGACATGTCCCAAGATGGTTAGTTTTCGTGCTGCGAAGTGGCACTTCTTGGAGTTAAGTTGTAGGCCTGCAGAAGTTAGACACGTCAGAATCTCGTGGAGGCGAGCAAGATGTGTTGGGAAATCAGATGAAAAGACTACGATGTCGTCCAGGTAACATAAGCAGGTTTTCCACTTGTGGGCACGCAAGATGGTGTCGATCATTCGCTCAAATGTAGCAGGCGCGTTGCAGAGCCCAAATGGCATGACTTTGAACTCATATAGGCCATCCGGCGTTACAAAGGCTGTTTTAGGGCGATCACATTCAGCCATTGGCACCTGCCAATACCCACAACGCAGATCCAAAGATGTAAAGTACTCGGCGCCTTGTAAACAGTCAAGAGCATCGTCTATTCGTGGTAGCGGGTAGACATCTTTTTTCGTAATATTGTTTAAGCGGCGATAGTCCACGCAAAATCGTACGGTGCCATCTTTTTTCTTGACCAGAACCACAGGTGATGACCAAGCGCTTTGAGAAGGCAGTATGACTCCACGTTTAAGCATGTCATCTACTTGCTCCGTAATGACGCGGCGCTCTTCGGCGGAAACGCGGTAAGGACGCTGTCGCAGAGGCGAATGTGAGCCGGTGTCAATAGTATGAGCGATAGTCGTGGTGCGGCCCAAAGCAGGTTCTTGAAAGTCGAAAAAAGAACGAAACTTGTTAAGGAGAGCAACAAGTTGGCGGCGATGCGAGAGGGGAAGGTCTGCGTCAATAGCATTGTCGAAGGCTGACGAACTTGATGGCTCAGACGCATGAGTGATTGCAGCAATGTGACATGGCGTTTCGTCGGGAAGAATAATATCATCGATATGGTCGACAGGTTGCACATATCCTAACGTTTCACCACGAAGTAAGCCAATGGGGTAGTTGCAGTGGTTGGTGACCAGCATTACGGTTAAACCAGACGCAATTGTAAGAACAGCAAATGGGAGAACGATGCCCTTGCGTTCAGTAAAAACCGGAGATGGCGTAAACACCACCGTGCCGTCAGGTTGCGCCAGACATGAAAGGCTAATAGGGACCGAAGCTTCAGGAGGCAAGGTGATGTCGTCATCAGCGATGACTTTGCAGAGCAGAGGAGAGCGGTCGGGTGGTGGAAATTCACATGTTGGCACAAGGGACACTTCGGCACGGGAACAATCGATGATAGCTTCATGACGTGATAAGAAATCCCAACCCAGGATAAGGTCATGAGAGCAAGATGGTAGAACAAAAAACTGTACGACGTACAAAACGTCTCGGATGACGACGCGCGCTGTACACACAGCCGAGGGATGAATGCGTTGCGCGCTAGCCGTGGACAGCACCAAGCCACTGAGAGATGTGGTCACTTTCTTCAGTTTCCTACAAAAGTTTGCGTTCATCACAGAAACGGCGGCCCCGGTATCAATTAACGCTAATGTGGCGACTCCCTCAACATCGACATCAACAACATTTTGCGGCGAAAATGGAGGCCTTGGGAATTGCGCACAAGTTGCAGTTCTTGCCTCCGGAACTGCACTGATTAGTTTCCCTCCTCGAGAGGTGGTCGACGACGCATAGGCGATGGCGATCGGCGACGAGGTGATGGGAAACGAGCAGTCGATGGGTGGCGATCCGAGTCGGAGTGCCTCTGTTCATATGCAGACGTGGTGGTCTGCTGCGGTGCGTAGGTAGGAGCTCCGAAGTATGCGTGCGCAGGCGTGGGACGGCGGCGGCAGAAGCGTGCAATGTGGCCAGCGATGCCACACGCGAAGCAGATGGGACGATTGTCTCGGGTGCGCCACTCATTAGATGGACGGAAAAAGCGAGGTGGGGGCCTGTAGACTGGAGGCGAGGCCGGAGGAGGTGGAGCCGATAAGGCGACTGGATGCGGTGGGGGCCGCGCGACCACAGCTGTGTAGCTGAGAGGTGAAGGCGGCGCAGTTGGTGCGTAGCCAGCAATTGAGAGATCAGATGGCACCGAAGTGCACGGGTAAGAGGCCGGAACTGTAGGGAGTGCATTGCAAATTTCAGTGCGTATGGCCTGCTGCATATTCGAAGGGAGGCTTGTCGTGGGCGCGTCACTATGCGGCAGCAGGGAAAGCTGTCGGGCGACTTCCTCCCTGATGAAGTCTTTAATCTGGTTCGACAGAGTTCCTTGGTGAACGTTGCCATTGGCGAGTGCGACGGCCGAGATGGAATCTGGTGATGGAACACTCTGTCGGGCGATGGAACGCTGACGACGCAATTCATCGAAGCTCTGGCACAGGCTTACGAGGACCGCCACCGTGGTCGGGCTCTTCGCCAGCAACATCTGGAATGCGCCATCCTCGATGCCTTTGAGAATATGTCGAATTTTCTCTTCTTCAGGCATGGATGAGTTAACACGCCTGCAGAGGTCGAGCACATCCTCAATATAGCTAGTAAAGGTCTCACCAGGTTGCTGGGCTCCGTGGCGCAGACGCTGGTCAGCGCGGAGCTTGCGGACCTCTGGTCGGCCGAACGCTTCGGTCACGAGGGTCTTGAAGGTGGACCAGCTGGCGATGGCGGTTTCGCGGTTGGTGAACCATAGCTTGGCGACGTCAGCCAAGTAAAAGATGACATAGGCAAGCTTGGAGTCGTTGTCCCATTTGTTGCTGGCACTCACGCGTTCGTACAAGGAGAGCCAGTCTTCGACGTCTTGCTCACCACTGCCGCTGAAGATTGGTGGGTCCCGCTGACGGGTAGCACCGGGGCAGGTCGACGGGGCAGCCGATGGTGCTGGCTGTGCTGGGATGGGCTGGTTGGCGACTGCGTCAGTCATGTTGTACGGTAGTCTTTCGGCCAACTTGCGAGAGCGGAGCTCCAGGTCTGCTTGGGGATCTCAGCAGCCTCCACCAAATGCGATGATGTTTATTAGAACAGAGGAGTCGCAACGAGGTCGCGACGGAAAATGGGCGAACAGCAAGTCTGGCAAAGGCAGCACAGGTTCTCGCGCAATCAGAGCACGGGCTTCTCGTTGTCTTCCGAAGGCGCATACGCGTTGGTGCGTATGCTCCACTACACTGGTTAAAATCAATTGTAGCTTCAATGCCAGCTTCAATTGTATAACAGTTAAATAAACATTCATACTCTATCCCTTGTCGCTTGATTTCGAAATGGTCGTTAGCTGTCTATGATTGGTCTAAATATTCAGGATCATTCTGCCCACAGTCCCAGCTCGCTACGCGAGGCAACAAATGACGCAAAAATTATCCATCACGTAATGACCACTTGTGCACGACCAAGTAAAAAATAGGAGAACAAACAGTTTTCACTGCGGCATACCGTTTGCCATTGTTTTTTTGGCATTTAAAATTTTCAGTGAGCTATAAGATCGCCTGCTTGTTACGTGACATCAGAATTCTGTGAAATGGCGTGGTGCTTATTGAAGAACATGCACATTAAACAGTGCATTCAGGCGCTGAACAATAGCTAAAAGTTTTTGGAATAGCTGGAGAACATCTCCTTCTAAATCTAATTCAAGTAGGTTAGCCGCCGATTCCATTATGAGCGGCTACTTATAGCAGCTGCGAGATGGATTCATAGGAGTATAATCAAATATTTTTTCATTTGCCGCATAACGGCATTCAGCAGTTTTTGCGCGTGTGCGCACAACTGCAAGCTCATCCTTGCTTAGAGACAGACGAAGAGAGAAAAATAATCAGCGCTGCATGTGCATGTCAGTGCTTCTTTGTTGGCCGACTTGTATTTCGAGCTCAAAAAACGATTGCAGTTTAATGAATACCGACTAACCCGACTCCTAATTAACCCTACATAGTGCTAAAAAATTATGGACCATTTTCTCGAAGGGAACCCTAATTGTATGCGAAGCATCAATCAGTGGTGCGCACGGCATTGACCCAGTTGAAACGGGCATCGACGCGGGAGCTGGAAGAACGGTTTGTTGCGAAACGTGGCGGAGCCTTCACTCTAATACACGCTTACTTGAAACGCAAAGACGTGGAAGCTGCGTTGGGTTTCGTACAAGTTTCATCGCAGATAAACGAGCCTAAAGAGTGTTTCCACTCGACGTGTGGTCCGCGATGGGTTCTTCGCATCGTCACGCGAAGAACCCACCGCGGATTTGAGATGTATAAAAAGTAGCCTCTCGTAAATACCGTGGCGTAATGAAATTCAGGCAAATTCAACGGCAAGACTGAAACCAAATCACCGGTGAGCGCCACAAACAGACGACCATGATGACGTCATTGTTCAAGACAGCGATTACAGAGCTGTAGCTCTTTCGTGTTTGCAAACACATGTGCGTCACATGCGGGCTATATTTGCAAGCGCAGCCAATACACCGACATAGCGATGTCGGTTGATGGTTTTTATACTGGCGCTCACTCATTTTGTACGTCTCACAAGAATAAGGCAGTTGCGTTCTTTTGTTGTTTGCTTTCGGTTTCACCGCAGGATTTGGTTGATTTTTATTACTACGCAGTTATTACTAGATGCCTCTTTTTCAATAACTGAAAGCTGCAATACATTCTTCGCATGAAGGACTTCAATTCTCTCGGTTTAGATGATGGCCTAGTTCCACTAGCTAAATAGTTCACTATTTATATTTACTAACTACGGTCTCTATTTACTAATTACTTTCTCTGGTTATGTCTTCAGCCATCTTAACACCTGTGGCTATAGAAGAATAAATTTAGAAGGCACTTGACAAATATTGCCTTCCCCTATTTTTAGAGGACCTTGAACACATTTCTTGAGGCACCCAGTATATGAGCGACCACTGGTACGCAAACAACAAGGACCAGTCTGAACCTAATGAAAAAAAATGAATAAAGGAAACTCATCACCACACGAACACTGAAAAAAGCCGACGGCCTTTTTTTTCATTGTTTCACTTATACTGCAGGAATTCACCAGCACCCTGGATCACCCGCTTACTTCAAGCAACGCTCCTGAGATCTGGAGCTTTCTGTCGCGGGCATAGGTCGGCAAAGGAAAGCGGAACTCATTCAGAAGGACTAATAGAATATATTTTGCTCTTTGTACTCACTTGAACTCACACTCACGAAATTTTCCTTCAGCCGGACTCACTCAGACTCAGAATCAAGGCTCGATCTGAGTCTGAGTGAGTCCGAGTGAGTCGACTCATGCGTCAGGTCGCCGACCTATTGTCGCCAGATTATCAAGGGCTTTCTGAAATCATCAAAGGCCTTGTGAAATTTTGACGCGGCCAACTTGAAGTGTTTCTGCGTACGAAATCATCGCGTTAATACTAGATTTTAAGTGGAAGGAACGCATTACCTAGACAATCGTGTATACACTGCATCAGACGACAACGCGACCTATTTCAACAGAAATAATCTATAAACGAAACAGTAAATGTGTGTTCAAGCACTGCTTTGTGTTATGTGGTACACTTTGAGCACAGGTTCCTAATTGTGTAGAACAAGAATGGTACCAAACCCCTGCAGAATGCAACAACACAACATCAACGGGTACACGTTACGTCTTCTTGCCTACTGTAAGTTCAATAAAACTTGCTGCTGGGTTAGTTGGGTCATTCTTGGAAGGTAGAACTAGGCTTGCGCACAAAGAAAACAAGTACAGGAGATACATGTACGAGCACCAACTTACAACTAACTTTATTTTTTCTTCGTAGTAAAACAAAAAAATACGCTTATCCCTCACGTGGTAAGTATCACGATCATCGCATCATCACACTCCGTAGAATAAAAAAGGCCATGCAAGAACTTCGTTTCATCATCCAGTAAAGAAACTGTGGTCTGGCTAACACAGGCATCACCTCTTGTCGCGATATAAAAGGCTCCTACCACTTCTCCGGTCATACTACCATGGCTTCTGCCCAAAAGTATGATGGCTCGTAAATTCTATATCGGAATTCTATGGCTGTGTTCCAATTCTTAGACAGCTCGTAGGCACTGTACGAAGGCTGCTTAGAAGACAGCATTGAACCCATGCTGTCCGAAAAATTGAACACATTAAGACGGCTTACACGCGACGATGCGCCACCTCGCGTCGAGAAGAAAAAAGCTAAAATAAACAAGCGTAACAGTTGTAATTTCTGGCTTATTTCGTGTTGAAATAAAAAACAAATAAACGTTACTCACATTGAGCGTTTGGGAAAGCGTGTGCTTGCGTGCAGACGATCATTCCGGTGAGATTTGATCTATCTGAGCGATTCGCTGAACCGCCATCTTGTTTAGACAGCAATGTAGCCTGCATCATAATTGTCTACGATGCAGTCTTCTTGGAGCTGTCTATGTTGCCAGATACGTGAGAATTGGAATGGGACTTAAGATGGCCGCCGTTCATTTAGCTGTCTCTTTAGCCGTCTACGGTGAGTATTGGAACACACCTTATATCGAAAATTTACATCGTGACAAAAGGTGATGCCTGTGTTAGCCAGTCCTCAGTTTCCGCAATGGATGATAAAATGAAGTTCTTACGTGGCCCGTTTTAATCTACGGAGTGTGATAATGCGGTCATTGTTCATACCTAAGGCGTGAGGAATAGGCGTAATTATTGATACGAATAAAACATAAAGTTAGCTGTAAGTTTGTGCTCGCCCGTATCTATCCTGTCCTTGTTGTCTCTGTGCGCAAGCACAGTTATACCTTTCAAACTACCGTAAGTGTTTGGTGCCACCTACGCAGCACAGTTTTCTATGGTGCAGACAATTATCCCTAGATTTACAACACGTTCTTTGTGAATATGTGCTTCTATTGTATGCCAGAGAGACAAATTTTAAAGCAGCGCTACACATACAATTCACCTCGAGCTTGTAGTTGCAGCCCATTCTCGGCAAGCGACAAAAGCTTATGTTAACTGTCACGAAAGCGGAGTCGGGATTGTGTAAATTGACACGCCTCAAAAAATTTTGTAAATACCCTTTCTTGTACGTGCGCGTTTACGTTTTCCCTGCATTTACCCCATATATATGACCGTACACTTTGATTAGTATGGCGGGTGGATTAACCAGACTGATATCTGCCGTAAATCATTAATATTTGCATTTCTCTCAGCTTTCGTGATGGAGCTTACAGCAATAGGCCTTGCGCTGCGGTGGAGCCGAAATGCAAGAACGCCTGTGGCCCGTGTGTTCACGCTAATATGTATGTGCGTGTTCGAGCCGAAGCGCCGTTCGGCGAGCAACTTGGCCCTTCGCTAGGCTGTGTGCTGCATTACGTGTGTGACCTTCGCCACCGAGACCAGTATAATCTATACCATTTAGCCACCCCTTCCCGTCCTTATGTAATTAGGCCGAAATGTTATCCATAATAATTTTTTTCCCGCCGTAGTCTATGAGTGCGTCGAACGTCTGAAGGGAAACTAGTATGTTGCCTTGTACCAGCAAAGAACTCAGAACTAGCACCAAGTGGCGCAATGAGACGAGTGTTGCTTGGCCATAACTCGACAACGAAAATTTAGCATTCGTGGAAACGCCAGTAGGCCCCTATTTATAAATGCAGAAAGCACTAGCATAGGCTTCTGTGCGTATACAGAGTGATCACCTGGTTACATAAGATCATTCTGATAACGAAACTAAACTCTGTAATATGCCAAGCAGGACCCGAATTTTCTACATGGGCATATGTACGTGTGCCCAGGATGAATGCTCCGAGCATTGGTTTCGCTTTCGAATAATTCCGGGGAAAAATGAACTGCTAAGCGCTGACATTGAACCATATTTCAGAAATATACACTGAATTTTACATTTATTAGCAGCACTCGTCTCTTTCGTCCTTTGAATTGTTCCCGTATAAATATTTTCAAGAATCGTAAGTGAAGCAAGGCAAAGGAAAGAATAAATAGAGAGGTAGTCCATTCGTCCAGATAGGAAAAGCATGAAAGGCAGCAGACTTCTTGTCGAGCTTTTCTCACACGTGAAAAGTTGCCATGGCGACTACCAGTTGGAGGAGAAATGAATTGTTTATAACAAACACTTGGTCACTGCTCTTTCAAAGGTGATGTAAAGAGAGAGAAAAATTATACCGTTACGTCGAATGTGCAGCACTTTTACCAAGAAACTCTTTCTCTGTAGTTAATAATGCCTCCGAATCTTCATTTGTATTCAAACGTCTGCTTTTATTGCCACATTAACACAGAAAACGTCATATCAGACACAAAAGTACACACACCAATCATGACTGATCTTCCTCAAAAGAAGTGTTTTTATTTGCATTTATTTTTTGTAGTATGCGTCATGCACAGCTATCATATTTTTTACCTATCTTCATGCAAAAGCCAAGCCACACTGTGTTTCTCTGGCCCACCTCACATTCACAGCATCCGCCACATCAGCCTCGTCAGGAAGCCAGCGACATCGCATTCTAAAGTACAATGTTTATTGCGAGGTTCTCTTGATTTATGGCTACAGCTTCTGTCTGAAAATCTGCGATTATATCTACGTCGTTTAAGCATAGGGGATTCGTTACGTTATGGTAACAGAACGTTATCGGATCTCGTGTGGTGCAAGTACAATTCTATTTATCGAAGCAGATTACTCTTAGAGGCGGACATTACTTGCACGGGAAATCGAATGTTAAATTGACTAGATGTCAAGCTGTCATTTGTAGCTTTCGATAAATGACTGCCTTTGCACACATACTGTGATACTGCCGGTGACTTCCCAGGGATCAATAACTTGGAGAATAACATTATTTTAAAATATAAACTGTATTATTATCCACTAAAATGCACAATTGTTTCATGCACAGTTTATATTTTAAAATAATGCCGTTTCATGCATTGCAGCTCGCAAACCACTAGAAGACATTCCATGACCAACTTCGGGAGCACGTATCTTGAAACTTGTGGCCCAGAATTCATTCCGAGTGAATGCCACTTTCGCGCTCACCATCCACAATTTGTTGATCGCAAACACGCGCCTCAAATGAACCACAACAAGCGTTATTGAGGCAAACTCCGTTAGCTTATAAAGTATTGATTTGGATTCTTTTTTGCGACAGGCAGTACGCGACCCCAAAAGTTATCTCGCTGAGTATGACAAATACTACTGTGCATTTCGTGGGTGACTTCCAAAAGTGTTACCACGCCTATGCAAATAATTCAGCAAATGGCTCAACAAACAGTACATATTGAATTCTTTTTTTTTTCTCTATCCATTGGTTTTATAGTTTGCCTTACATACGACTAAGAATGGAGCATGAACATACTCTGGTTGGTTATGTGTCTTAGAGCCGGATTGTGTAAACGCTGACCAACCTTACTGGGCGCAAAACGTACGTGCGATGCTGAGGTATGAATAAACTTGACTGCATCCACTTAATCACGACTTAAGCTCCAATACTGTTCAATGACATCGGGGCAGTGTCATGTATGCTATACCATTGAACATGCCCTTGCCGCACACTGTCTCATTGCAGTGCCAAAGAACAAGGACACAGAAAAAAAAGCGGACAAGACGATATATTAGATCGTGTCTTACAAAGCCATGCAACCTTCTGCGCTTCCGAGCTGTACATTGCATCGAAATGTCATGTTGAGAACATCAAAAATTCATTAGGTCAAGAAATATGCCAATATTGAGAAAAGTTAAACCTCAGTATAGGAGTGCAGATGTTTCGGCCAATGGTTTGCCCGCCGCACTTTCACACTCTCGCATGGACAACATTTTTTCTATGCAGTGAGTTGTGCAAAGTGTTCTCTGCAGTTCCCTGGATTGCATACAAAATTTCTCTTGCTATAATTACACTTCGTAATATGCATGCTGGACCGGGATGTTAAAGTTATTGAATTCAATCATTTTCTTTTCATTATCTGGCACGGGCATCTCCTTCTCCACCTTCTTATTCTTTTTTTTTCTTTGAGAAAGTCCACCGCGTCCAAAGCTTTGCTGTTCGGCAAAGCTGTGGTAAACTTCCGGGGTATTGTAGCGCTGTAAACGGTGGTTACTTGTATATCTGTAATTTTCCCTGTTTGAGCTCATTTCGTTTTAAATATACCTTTCTTGATGTCTCTGTCATCTCCGGGCAAAAGGGTTTTCATCTGGTCTGCTTCCACACCTTCACGGGATATTTCACTGCATTTCTATCTGCAGAACTGAATCAACAGCCTTCCTGTGGCTGCGGTGCCAAATAATGGAGGAGTTATTCGGATGAAGAACCACAAGGTCATCCAGTCTTAGCTACGAATGGTGACTCCTAATTATCTACAGATAATTGAGGTTCATCAGTTTAGACGTGGCGGCATCCTGTGCTGCTCTCCCGACCAGGCATGTATAAAGGACCTTCTAAAGTGTAGCAGACTTGCCTCATCTTCAGTAAGCTGTTTCATTCCCCCTCACCTTGCTTGTTGTAAAGGTCTAGTTCGTGGAGTAGACGTCAGCTTAACTCCAGTGGAAATCTTGGATATTTTCTCAGAGGCAGGTGCTGTATCTTTCTATCGTTGCAACAGGCTTGTCAATAACGTGAGGGTTGCTTTCGAGATGGTTAGCACCACATTTGCCTGGACATCGCGTCCTTCTGAGATCATGGCCTGACCTTTAATCTATGGAGTTGAACCATTTGCCCCGCGGCCTCTTCATGCGGAAAATGCTGGAGGTATGGACATAGCATGAACGATTGTCGCTCTAATGTCCGATGTCGCATCTGCGGGGCCGATCATAGGGCTAACGACTGCAAGTCTAATAGGAAGTCGTGCTGCTTATGTCAAGCCAATCACAAAGCCGACCACTCTGACTGTCCTGCAAGATCCAAGGAAATGCAAGTTATTGATGTAATTGAAAGAAGGCGTTGCTCCTGCAGAGAAGCTCTAGCAGAAGTACAGAGCAGGGCTCCAGGATATGCAGGAATTATAGCCCGACTGCCTCTCGCTGTGGATGCGTCTACGGCTCAGTCAATTTCTTCACTCGTGGAGAAAGCGGTAGAAAAGTCCCTTGAAACACTGCTTCTTAACATATCTGAGACCTAGGCTCAAGGTATTTCTTCACAGATATCTGGTATATCTGAGCAGCTATCCAAAAGCTTGCAAAACCCTATCCATCTAAATGATTCATCACCTGGATCTCAATCGGATGCTCATAGTGATAAGGAGATTCGACCTACTAACTCACATATAACTGAGCAGGACTATCTGTCTGATTCCGGATCACAAGATATTCAAGATGTCGAGATGGATGCTCGAATCCTTAAACGTACTAGATCCCCGAAGAGCAAGAATCAGAATTATAATTCCAAAACAAAGTGTGCGGGACAAAGAATAATTTCTTAAAGAATAGTATTTTGGACCAAGCAGTTGCGGCTGCTTGCCTATGATCAAAATAGGGTACCTTGAGTCCTTCAAAGAAACTGCCGTTCCTTACTTGCCGCGATAACAGATCTATTATACCTCATCTGTCAACAATCTCCAGATGTTGTAGTATAAAAAGAAACTTGGTTATCATCTGAAAAAAGTTTTCATTTACAAAATTATAAATGTTTTCGTTTGGATAGGAATACACGAGGGGAAGGAGTAGCATTTTGTATATCGTCGAAATTTTGTCATAAAGTGAACCTTAATTTCCAGGCAGTATCATCTGATTACGAAGTTCTAGTAGTGGAACTTGCACTTCCAGGCTGCGCGCCACTTACTTTCGTGAACAGCTACTTTCCGACTGGAGTAAAAGAGGAAAGTATTCTGGACTTCATTCAGAGTTTCTGCAGACTTGTCACAATAATCATGGGTCATTTTAATTCCCATCATGTAACATGGGGATTCCATACGGACGCATCAGGCAAAATTCTGTGTAACTGGATTAGCGAAAATGGCTATACAAGTATAAATTTTAAGGAATCCACATTTATTCGAGGTGATGCCAGATCTGTGTTGGACTTGTCGTTTGCTAACTCTAGCCTTCCGATTTCTTCCGGGGCAGTGGTTCACACCATTACTAATAGTGATCACTACCCAATAAGAACTGACGTCAAATACTCCTTAGTCACATTAGATCATCAGACTCAATCTTTTGTAAACTACTCAAGTTTTTTAAAAAAGTTAACATTTAGCTTTGGACTCTTGTAATAATTCTGAAACCAACATTGAAGTCATTAGTCTGTGTTCGGTGCTAAAACACGGTATGAAAAACTCACAGCTCACCATGGACTCAGTACAAGGGAAACCTGTAAGTGTCTGGTGGAATTCCGATTGTGATTGAGAGTACAGGCGCAGAAAAGCTGCATGGAAAAAACTTCTTATTAACCAGTGCCCTACTAATTGGAGCAATTATAAGTACGCCAACGCTATGTTTAAAAGAAATGTTTCTATGGCGAAATCTCAAAATGAGGAAAACCGGTATGCATTTTTTTCTAAAAGTAGAAACAAAAAATCTCTCTATAGATTTCCTAGATCTAATAAAACTATTCCTTCATACATCACCATACAGTCCGTTGTCCTGACCTATGAAGAATTGGCTGGTTTATTAAATGGTATTGCAGAGGGTTTACAAAACCACTTTACATCTCCAAAACAAGTATTCTTTTGCAAACCTTCCTGTGTGGATGATTTCGCGAGTATCTATAGACGAACTTTATCATGTTGTCCGGTCTCTCCCCAATTCAGCTCCAGGTCCAGATGGCCATACGACATACATGTTAAAAACGCGATTCGAAGAGTCTCGTCGGGACCTCCTTAATCTTGTTAACCATTCACTTAGGAATGGCTGGATTCATCCAGATTCGGAAATTGCAAAAATAATCCCCTTGCTTAAGAAACAAGGTGCAGGTGCACATATTGATAACATAAGACCTATCACATTGACTTCGCATGTATAAAAATTAATTTAAAGAATATTATACCTTAGAATCATCAAATTCATGACAGAAAACTCAGTACCAAGTGCTTGTCAGATAGAAATTAAACCAAGATGTTGTATTTGGATTGCACATATCGATTAAGAGGGACGCGTTAAGCTTGCTCGCCATAGGCGTCCCTTTTCAGCATTAGTAGGTCTAGATTTGGCTAAGGCATACGACAGTGTAGAATATGCCACCCTGCTCAGCACATTAGAGCGGTTGAACTTCTTTCTGTATATTATTATTTGGGTTTACAAATTTCTAAAGAATAGAAAGTTTTATTGTTCACAAAGAGGTTTATCTTCTAAAAATATAGTCAGTCAGGTTCTGTCGTCGTGCCCGTTTTATTTAATATCTTATTAAATTCAATTCCACCCCACAATAACGTTCATGTTTATGTATATGTAAATTATATTGCCTTCTTCGCTGCTGCGTCTAATATACTTTCTTTGCACCCTACATTACTATCCAATTTTGCAACAATAGAAGTTTGGTTTCAACCGATTCGAATGACTCTAACCCCCGTACTCACAAACGCTCCTCGACTCGACTTTCACCCTTCACTTGACAGAGTTGAGCACTGCGCCGCTGCTCAGCTGAAAATGACGCTGCGCTACTCAAGAATAACAGCAAATTATCACTGTTATGCAGTGACTTGCCCTGATAGAGATGGCGCTCCCATCGGATTTCTCAAGTGAAGGTAGAGCGTTGAGTGAAGGGGCGTTCTAGAATACGTGGGTTAATGTTAGCAAAAGTTCAGTGACTGTTTTTACATTGAATTCTACATTTAGCATTTCCCTTGAATATCGCCACTAGGTGATACCACAAAATGATTGTGTTAAGTATTTAGGAGTGTTCTGTGATGAAAAACTGACTTGGCGAAACCACATTGAACATATTAAGCCTAAGGCAACTCGTGCTATTGGAAAAATTCGGAAACTTGGTCGACGCACCAGTGGCCTACGCAAGGACTGTCTAATTATGATTTACCGTATGTATGTTCACCAAATTATAGAATGTGGTTGCGTTTTATATTCTGGGGGGCCAGCATATAAGATTGATCCCCTCGTTATCTTAGAACGAGAGGCCCTTTGAAGTTGTCTGGAGTTCCGAAATTTACGGCGAACAGTGTGTTATATCAAGAAGCCCGAATCCCCACCCTAGTTTGTAGATTCCGAATGCTAGAGCACATTTGGAAATTTACGCTTCTTCAATTAGACGTTCACAGTTCGTATTCATTTGAGAACCGAGAACATTTTTGAATGAGTCATGGTCTAGAGTTCATAGACCTCAAATTTTGTTTTGCCTCCACTGGCGCTGAACTCATGCCGATCACCAAGAGGCTGTTTGCGGAGCCAATCAACCTGTCTACTGAGAATATGGCGCTAATAGTATACGCGCTCTTTTTGGTGCAAGCCTCTCATACTTCAAACTTCTTGTGAATGCAGATAAGTCCTTACATGTATGTAGGATGTCGGAAAAAGCCAAGCTGCAGGGGACGAGGATTACATTTTGTGGATTGCATAAAACTGTTGCAAGATTGCGATTTGTTTGCTCGAAACTCATCAGTGAGGCGATCGTGAATGCCAGAGGGAACCGCGGTCGGAAAGGCAGCGATCATTTCCATGACAATAATATAAAGGCCTCAAATATGGCAACTAAACAGTGTTTTTTGTGGGGCAGAACAAATCGTCATGTGCACAAATATGGCTTAACTACTTGAAGCGATCCTTGGTGAAAACAATTACGATAGGCAGCGAACAAGGTTGGAGTATACGTCTCGAGCATTCCCTGTGTTTCAACTCAAAACAGCGCCTGAGGGACGTGACACGATAACTTTGCATATGCATTCAACGACGCGCAATGCGCGGAAACCGTTAAGATAATATGCATATAAATATTGGAGATACATTAAGGACATTTATTTTCTTTCGTCTTATCTAGCACATCACACTGCACCATTCTTCACGTGACATGAAGGGGGCGTGCAGACGCAGGAAACATGCCAAGTGGAGGAGTGTGGCTTCATGGAGGTGGGGCACTTATCATTTGAGATAGGATCCCCAGCCGGGGCCTTCAAAAAGGCTTACAATGAATAAAGAGTGCAAGGTCTTTAACTAATCAGTTTCATAAAAGATGCCGCCACGCCGTAAATGCCAGGTACGCAACGCCGATATAGCGGAAGCTCGGTAGAGAGTTGCCAGCAAAAGATCGGGGGCCAGTTGCAGTGTTGTAATCTTCACAGATCCAAAACTTTTGCTGACTCAGACCTCAAAAGGAACGAAACAGCTGAAGTGTATTGTATTTTCCTTCTTCCACACTTATGGCTAGAGTCCGTTGGAAACACTGCGCGATGGGTATTTTTCGAGGGTCTCTTCTTCCTGTCGCATTCTTTCAAAATAGTAGATACTGCATACCTTGCGCGTTCTGGTGGCTGCAAAGTTGTCAGAGAAATGCACATTCCGTAAATACAACGTCCTCTCCCTCCTCCATACCTGTCTTTTTTTTATGTAAACTGAAACACCGAAAACCAAAACCAATAGCAACGTCCGAAAGTGGACCTCAAGTGCGATGCGTGACCTTCAGCCGGGCCTTCATAAAGTATGCACGCACCTCCTCGCTGGCTACTCTGCGCAACTTTTATCACCCGAGCATAAAGCCGATAAGCGACAGGCTATACTTGGTGAAACCATCGCGAGTATATGTAATGACACGATCGTGTTCAAGGTTGTCGATCTCTGCCCGAAACCGCAGAAACACGTTACGACAGCGTTCACTCAGCGCTGCCCGTCGATTACAGACGTGGCGCTGGTCTGCCCCGAGGCAAATGCGCGCGGAAACGCGCACGTGACCTCGTCGCGAGCAATGGCTGGGCGCACGTGTATCGCGTCCCTCGGGCGAGCCACGCGACCTTGCCGACCATTATCGACGGGCTAAAAGCAGTGGTAGCCGCGCCGTTTCACCCGAAAGCTACGCCTCGTGATGACTTAATAACAGCAAAAAGCGAAGGTCCACTTCACTCTTGATCTCGGCCTCGCGGTTTTTATAAACGGGGATGCCGATCCTCGTGTATAAATCACACAGCTCTCGCCCAGCCGCCGCTACAAGCAATGTGCTGCCAACAACGTCGGCATTTCGCGCGTCTCTATTGAGTAGCCTCGCGCGTTTTACATAAAGTCACGCCTGCCAGCGTATAAACTGTCCTTGGCAGGAACCTATGCAAAGGAAGTTTCACGCGTGAGTGGGACGCGCTTTTTTAAGTAGTTTCGTACGCGTCCAAGTTAACGCGTCGTAATGTCTGCTTGTGCCTTCGGCCGCGTACTATCATTTGCTCGATTGTTACGCGACCACGCTCCCCATGTATTCATTCCCATTGCTTCAAAGAGTTTTGTTTTTCGCTTCCTATACGCTCACGTACACCAGACGGTCAAAATTTCTGGAGCCCTCCCCAACGGCGACCCTCATAATTATGTCGCGGTTTTCCTACGTGAAATCCAAAATATTATAAATGTTCATGTGCACTCCAAAGCTGCACACGTGAAGCGATGCTAACGCGGGAACGCCTGAAACAAAGCGTATCGAGCCAATTGGTCGTTGAAAAATTAAGGGCTGTAAGAAAAGGATTCTCTGTCTGAATGACTGGTTCTCTTTAGCTACCCACAATAGCAATGAGCGGGCACGTTGAAGGCGAAGTATCTAGTATAGCGAGGACGCATTTGCCATCTTTATCTTTGTTTGCAATGCTTACCAAATCGCAATAATTGTCTTGGTCCCTTTATCACGTATGCTAATGTAGATCCGGTTCGAGGTAGCTTACCGCATGACGTCCTTTCAACTCACGTGTCTAGGAGCTTTCTGTTATGTTTCTTGTTTCACATTGACAAAAACTACAAAAGTTTGAGGCTTCGAAGTTTATATATATATATATATATATATATATATATATATATATATATATATATATATATATATATATATATATATATATATTATTTATTTGTTTATATATATATATTACCTATTTATTATTTATTCATTTCTATATACATACTCGCATACACTCCCAGGTTTACAAGAACATATTTTCCCTATCAAAAGGACGATGGAATGACAAGCGCTGTAGCTTAGTTGGTAGAGCTTCGGACGCGTTATTCGAAGGTCGCTGGTTCAGTTGCTGCCAGACGCCAGTTATTTTTTCATGCACATTTTCACATTTTCACATTTACATTGTGATCACCACCGATAATATCCCCTTTAATTTCCTTGGCATCATTGCCTATTAGTTCTCCATAAAAAAATAAACATGAAATGCCTCATTAAGGTCAGCAATGTTCCTGTCTAGAAGGAAGCATTTTAGTGGTTTTGAAAGCATAATTTTGTAAGGCTTTCCTTGGCCACCAGCCCAAAACTTAACCTAAAGCTTGGTGCACACCGGTGACCAGCAGTGGTCGCGCGACCATTTGCAACTGGTCGCCAACCGTCGCAAACGGTCGCAAATGGTCACAAAGTAGCTGCTTTGGCTAGTCGCTTCCCGAGTGATTTTTCAGTCACGCGACTGCAGTCGCAAATCTGCTGAAACCAATCAGCGATGCCCAGTTTTTGTTTTGTTTTTTCATTGCGCGCTTCCTGCCGCCAGATACAAAGGAGGGCGTTTCTCTGGGTCTGTGGCACCATTGCCACCACGGAGTACTTGGCTTGGAGATGGCGGGGCGCAGCAGCTTGAGCAAAGTGTGGAATTTACGTGGAGGCATTCACAAGATTATGCACTATCTTTCCCCCGTATTCAGAATCATTTTTTGTCTTGAACTTGACTTGTGACTGCTTTCAATGCAGCACGTTTGGAACGCGTTAGTGCTTCATGCCTTGGCAACGACTCAAGAGACCACGTTCGAGACGCGTTTCTGCTGCATTGTAGGCTGTGGCACGTCAAGTTAAATTCAAGGACCATTTCTGAATACGTACCACTCTCGGAAATACTTCTCGTCGTCTCAGCGCAGCTCGGGAGGTAGGTGACTGGCATAGCAGGCCAATGCTCGCGAACGAAGGCATGGTCACACCCACCACCGGCTTTTTTTTTTTTTTTTTTGGAGGCTTCTGTGCTGCCAGAGCTGACATCGTGGCATAGCGCATCAGCGCCATGGCAATCTCTTGTTGTTCGCTTGAATCGAACTCCTTGACGCTGCTGAGAACGCTGTTCGAGAACGGACGAAATCAATAAATGTGGCGCGCTCGGTTCGCTCCGCTCACTCAGCTAGCGGCGACCAGCGGATCGGCGCCGGTCTCCAGAGTTCTCGCTAATAGCGAGATCGGGATGTGACTCTCCGGCTTTGCGACTTCCGGTCACTCGCATGCAGCCTCTGCCGGTTTGAACATCAGCCGCATCTTGGTCGCCAGTCGCAAATGGTCGCCCGACCACTGATAGTCTCCGGTGTGCACCAGCCTTTACACTCTGTGGTCCGCGGTCTAATGTCTTCGGCTTTGATTTCGAGTCATTATTTTTGCGTGTCCTGATGTGGGCAATCTATAAGGAGGATTCATACACATTTTTACTCAAATTCACTGTCAACTTCGGAAGTTTCAGTACGGCTCATTCTGTAAAAAAAACGTTTTGTATACGCAGTGTAGTCCTTAAATGATGAGTGAGGATCGCTATTCGTCTATCTAACGAAAACAAAATTTCAATTTCAATAAATGAATGATTGTGGCATAAATCAGAGCGCTTCTAAATTGTGTCAAGGAATGTATTTCTACACCACTGACAAAAAATCCCTTGTAATGCAACTCATCCTTTGAAATTGGTAGAGAAACCGAAATGCCTAAACGATGGATGTTTCATGCTGTCAATATCGAAACGTGCCCATTTCAAAATGATTTGGTCCCGAGAACGGCCATCAGTGCGGAATTACCGAGCAAGCAAGCGCGAACATTCTATGTTACGGTGTGAAGAGGGCGCATCGAATAAGGCCTTCGCGCAAGACTGAGCACAACATGTGGGTCCGAAGATTGTATGAAATTTGTGATCACGTACGGCTTTTCAATTTGGCATGATATTCTATTGAGTAGTTATGTCTGGTCGCTGTAAATTAGCAGTGATGAATATGGTAGCGAGTGATTAGAAGTTTGCGTTGCACGCGTGCGGTTCATTGAGGCACTGTGCCATCAAGTGGTGATGAATAAGTCGATAACTGCGAAAATTTAGTTTTTTTTTTTAATGAGCTTCGTGTGCTTCGAATGGTAGTCTGCACAATATTTTTGCTAGGAGCTATATTTGCCTTTATGAAACGTACAGCAGAAGAGCAAAGAGCGAGCACTATCAGAGTCACATGAACTGTGCGCAGCGGACATTGCGCACGGCCAGTACAAGTTGTCTGCTGCCGCCATCTTAGATGGGCAGGCCCTCTGGGTTGTCTATAGTTTTACATTTTTTCCCTTTTGATTTGGTTCCTGGAGCACCTCCTTTATGGCTTTCACTGAGATCGATTCGGGCAGTGAAGTTTCCCTGGCTAAAGCGGCTTCCATGCGCGTGCGGAAAGCGAGCGCTCGCAGCTTCTTAACAAATGTTTTCATGGTGCTTCCCACCGAGAGAACGCTGTCAAACTTCAACTACCACGCCGATGCCTCGAAGTGTTTGTTGTGCGGGTGACGAATGCGTTCGGGGAACTTGAGCTGCAACGAGCGAATCTGGTACCTTGGCTGACCGCCTCTGTTTACGAGCCGAGCACATCCGTTTGGAATCCTGCCGTGCCCAACTTAGATCAGTCACCTCGGGACGCTTTTGTTTCTATATGCAAGTACGTATTGTAGACCTGCTTTCGTTCGCGTTAACTTTGAACACACATAAAGCGCAAACAGTGCCTGCTACGTCTGCAATGTTAACAGCGCGTGGCTGCTACGCGAGCAAAGGGCGGATAAAATGGCTACGCTACAATGCCCGTGTGTGAGCCGGCTGTATCACAGTCTATCCGTCTGAGGACACGAGAACGATCCCTCTTGGCTCCGGAACACGCTGGACTAAGCGTGCTTGCTTGCTCGTAATCCAGCAGTCATGGCTGCTCCCGTGACCAAATCATTTAAAAATTGGCGTTCTCAGTGCAGTCGACTGCTGTTTCATTGCTGCCTTGCCTTTTAAGAAACCAAAGTATAGACCTGGATTCCCCAGCTAGCGGGCAGGAAATCTTATCTACAATTGCCTATTCTTGCGCAACGGCATTTTTTAGCGGGGCGTAACTTCAAGTGAAACCATATTATGCAACATGTCTTTATTGATTGGTAAAGCTGATGTGGAGGAGGAGGAAGAAACTATATTCAGGAAAAATTTTAAAAAGAGAAGGTGAATGCAGGCAGTTGTGGTCGAGCCCTTAGTGCAGGGCTCCGCTGGCACGAGCGGCTCGTTGGGCCTGGTCAAGCAAATCTATCTGGCTCTGCTTGGCTTCGTCCGCAAGCCATGCCTCCCACCGCCTTTGCAACATGTGCGGATGGTTAGTAACATGTAGACTGTCGAGGTGTGTGGGCCTTTTCGGGCACTCCAGTGTTATGTGGCTGAGTGTCGGTGTGTCTGAACACCATGGACATGTTTCTCTAAATTGTGTGGGATACATTCTATTCAGATTATACAAATTTAGGGATCTATTGGTTGGTATGCGTATCTTATCCCTGCTTTGTTGGCTATCTAAGTCTTTATGTAGAAAGCCATACTCTCTTTGTTGCTTCCTTTGTTGGAGAAGGATGTCACGTGGACTAGAAAGGGGTTAAACGTCAGTACCTGCCGTCGCTAGGTTGGTGTAGCCTCGACCTATACGGTCTGCCATGACGTTCCCCTCCAGACCTTCGTGAGCAGGACACAATATATTCTGATGATCTTCTGTTATTGGCTTATTTAAAATGTTGCACACTAGTTTAGGTAGCATACCTCGATGAAACATTCGACAAGCCGCCTGTGAATCAGACAGCACCACCATTGATTCTCCTCTGCTTTCTGCGTTAGATATGGCTATGGCTATTGCCACTGCCTCTACCACTCGCGTGAAACGTGTTTTTACCGACGCCGTTGTGGCGCAGTTTGGTGCTACGATTTCCACTACATATGTCCCTCCACTCGCTTTACTGACGTCTGTAAAGCTGGCTTCAAGGCTATGTTTAAATTTCTTCCGTAAAGAGTCTGCTCTTTCCTTTCTCCTTCCTGCGTGATACATCGGTTGCATATTTCTGGGGACAGGCGCCCCAGTTAAATGTGAGCGTTTTTCCGCATCTATTAGCACAGTCTCCTCGTCACAAAATAGCGGGCGCAATGTGAATCCTATCTTTTCAAGAATTCTTCTCCCGTGAGCACTTAAATTCAGTCTTTTCTTTTGAGATAACAGCACCGCATTCGAATACTCTTCAAAGGTGTTGTATTTGGCCAACTTTTCTACCCTTTCGGGTTTGGCATTTCCCGGAATCCCCAATACTGCGTTGAAGGCTTCCTTTATGATAGTGTTGATTTGTTTTGTCTCCTGGTTTGTCATTTCCTGGTACGGCAGCGCATACATAACTCTTCTAATAACTAATGCATGAACAAGTGCAATAGTTTCTTTCTCTTCTAGCCCCGCTTTGCTATTTGCTATTCGCCTGATCATCCTGGCCACATTCTCTGTGATTACACGCAGCCTTTGCAGTGTGTATGTCGTTCCAGAATTTCCTTGTATACACATTCCCAGAACGCGTATGACTTCGGCCTTCCTGATTGGCCTCCCGTCCAGTAGTACTGTTATGCCACAGACATGTTCCTTGTTCGGGAGCACGTCTCACGAGATCGAGCCCTGTTCTGACGAACTGTCTCCCCTCCTCCCAGCGCCGCCTTCCGTGCAGTTCCGGGGATAACGTCGCTTCCTCCGCCGAACCACTTTGCAGTTCCGGGTATGGCTGCGTCTCCTCAGCCGAGCCACTGTGCCGTTCCGGGGAACTGGTCTCGCAGAAGAGTCCCAAAACGCTATTTAAGGCCGTAACAGCCCCATGTTAGGGATTTTGCCCCAGCCAACGTTGTCGTGCTGGCCGGCTCTGTACAAACGACAACCTGCTACAGTAAACGCTCCTTTTGTTGCTGTTTTCAAAACGGATTGCCTCCCTGTTTCGCCTTCGGGCTAAGGCTTCAGCGAAGTCTGCTCGACGGCTCGCCGCTCTTCGCCACCGCTACCATCGCGACAGAGCGAATTCATAACAGTACTTCAATCGGTATTTAGTCCTTTTCCCTTGCGTATCTCGCCCTAATTCTAGTCATTTTAGTCTTTTCCGGCGAGCATCCCATCCCTGATGTGGTGTCGAAAGCTTGTATTTTATTTACGACCTCCTGGAGGATGTTTTCTTTCTCCGCATATGACCAACCTTTTGTCCATAAGGTGACGTCGTCTGCATATAGAGCTGCTCCTATACATTTTGTGTTTTCCAGCTCACACGCTAGCTTTCTCAAGCCAATAATAAATAGCATAGGGGATAGCATGACTCCTTGGGGGGTGTCTCTATTTGGGTAGTCGAATGTTTCAGATGTAACCGAGCCCAGTAGCTTTCCTGTTTGTTAGAAATGACCGGACATAATCAAATATTCGTTGGTCGCAGTTGATTGATTCGAGACCTTGAATTATCACTTTGTCAGAGATTGTATCGAATGCTTTCCTGATATCCAACGCTAGAACAAATTCGTTGCTCAATTCTCTGTTCGAGTTTAATACGTCATTTAGCAACATGGTGAAAACATCCCGGGCTGCTACATGCGGCCAGAGACCGAACATATTCACCGGTAGCAGACCCTCTCTTTCTACATAGTCTGCTAATCTAGTTGGTATTTTTTTTTCAAAAAGCTTACCCAAGCATGAGGTATGAGCGATTGGTCGGACGTTCTTAATATCTCTTGGCTTCCCTGGTTACTACTCTTGGCTTCCCTGGTTAATTTTACTCAGAAGAAACTAGCTATGCTTTGTACTGAGTGCCTCAAAACCAAAACGGTTCTAGTGAGCTGGAGAAATAACATTAGGCTAATACATAGGAAAGAAGACATCAAAGACTTAAAGGCCTATCAGTTTACTTTGGGAAATATACAAAATATTTACGAAAGTAATATCAAACAGCATAAGAAAAGATTTGACTTCAACCAACCCAGGCAACAAACTGAGTTCACGAAAGGGTGCTCTACAATGAATCATGTTCATACGATGAATAAGGTAACTGAGAAAGCTATTCAACACAACCAACCCCTTTCTTAGCCTTCATAGACCACGAAAAGGCATTAGACTCAGTAGAGATATCTGTAGCTTTGAAAGCATTTAATCGACATAGAGTACCTTGATCAATACCTAAGACGACATCTACAAAGACTCAACAGCTACCTTAATTCTTCAAAAGAAAAGTGACAGAATTGGGATCAACAAAGGAGTAAGACAAAGAGAGATTTTATCCGCGAAATTCACCTCATGCTTGAAGAGAGTACTTGAACAGCTATACTGGGAGGAAACCAGTATCAACTACGACGGAGAATGGCTTATCAGCCTACAATTTTCAGACGCCATCATGCTCTTCAGTAACGATAACAACGAATTTTAAAAAGTTATTCAGGAATTAAACAAAGAAAGTATTGAGGTAGCTGTCTAATAAAAAATGGCAAAAACAAAGATAATATTGAATGGTCTGGCGAAACAGAAATAATATAAGATTGAAAACTATACATTGGAGTGTATACAAGAATATGTATACCTAGGACAACTACTCACGGAAAAACCTAATCACAAATAGACATTCCCTGAAGAATAAGAATGGGCTCGAGCGCATTTACGAGACACTCTCAAACGACGTCAGCAAATCTGTCACAATCATGAAAGCGAGAGCGATACGACCACTGCATACGGCCAGTTTTGACGTAAGTGCTGAAACAAGCAATAATAAACAGCTAGAGAAAAATCTGAGGACCAGACGATGGAACGTAGAATTACCGCAATAACATTAAGAGATTGGAGGACCGCAGAATGGGTAAAAAACCGACAGCAGTTGCAGATATCCTGGCTGACATCAAGCGAAAGAAGTCAACCTGGGCTAGTCACGCTTCGCGTATAACAGACGATGCGTGGATACTAAGCACAACATATATATGTTACCGATGGATGGAAAACGCAGTCGTGGAAGGCATAGCGTTTGATGGCGTGAAAAAATTAGGAAGTTCGCCGGAATAAAATGGAAGAGTCAGCCGGCACAAGATAGAATACATTGGCGATGATTGCGAGAGGCCTTCGTCCTGCACTGCACTAACGCAGGCTGAGAATGATGATAATGCTGACCCGCAAGGTGCGGGCTTGCATCTCTGCTTAGGTGGCTTCGTTTTTGATAGTGGTGAAAATGACTCAAGCCCGTGATGCCTAAATTTAGGCGCACGTTAAAGCGCCCCAGGTGGTCAGAATTTCCGAAGCCATTCATTACGGCGTCTCTCAATCGTATCGTGCTTTGGGACGTTAAGAACCATCAATTATTACGTTATAGTTCCTTCGCATCGCCATCATAACAAATATCAGAAATGGCACTAGCTGAGCCGTCCTTGACTTGTGAGACGCACTTCGCCCCCACGAGGACGGTGCCGTCAACGCTTAAAGGAGAATAACAATTAATGATGTCTTCTCCGATCACGTGGGTCACCACAATGATGAGTTTTCCTGGACTAGTCCTAGTCTATTCACTGGCGGGCAAGAGGCTGTTGCTTTAAGCGTCCACTCTACCTGTCGTAAAATCTTAGGTCCCGCCTAAGGTGCTAGTTATAGCAGGGAACCTAAACGAGAAAGGTATAATGTTCTGACTATATCCAGCACTTTATGAAGGACTTGATTAGGAGTGTACTTAATGTATTTCCCTATGCTTACTTCACTTTTCACTTAATTTTTCGCAAGAACATGTGTGGGTGGGGAAGGGGGGCGCAGTTGACTGATGTGTGGGGTTTAACGTCCCAAAACCACCAGATGATTATGAGAGACGCCGTAGTAAAAGGCTCCGGAAATTTTGACCACCTGGGGTTCTTTCCCATGCACCCAAATCTGAGAACATTGGCCTACAGCATTTCCGCCTCCATCGGAAATGCAGCCGCCGCAGCCGGGATTGGATCCCGCGACCTGGGGGTCAGCAGCCGAGTACCTTAGACACTAGACCACCACGGCAGAGTAAGGGGGCGGAGATAGTCTTATGACTTCGATATACATGTAGACAGTCTGCTCAAATACTGGTATTTATTACTGGCCATGACTGATAAAAGAAACCTCAAACTAGCCTCCACCCCCCACCCCCCACTCCCCGAAAACAATTTCTGGCTGCATATCTGCTGTACAGCTCCTTTTTCCAAAGCAGTTTGAAAATCTAGGGTGGCTTTGTGAAATGATACATGACAGCCATGCTGAATGCCTAGGTTCAATTCTAGACCGAGCCATGATTTTTATTCTTTGCATACATCAGAATATCCCCCCCCCTTGCGGTGGTCTAGAGGCTAAGGTACTAAGGTAGGCTAAGGATTCAATCTCGTGACCTGCTGACCCGCAGGTCGCGAGATCAAATCCCGGCCACTGCGGCTGCATTTTCAATGGAGGCGAAAATGCTGTAGGCCCGTGTGCTCACATAGAAAGGGCAGCGCAAAAACTCGGGAAAAAATAAGGACAGTAGAGACAGTGTCTCTACTGTCCTTCTTTTTTCCCGAGTTTTCGCGCTGCCCTTTCTATGTGAGCACTATGAACCTACTAGCCCAAACCAAAGCACTTCTCGAGGCCCGTGTGCCCAGATTTGGGTGCACGTTAAAGAAACCCAGGTAGTCCAAATTTCCGGAGCCTTTTCACTAAGGCGTCTCTCATAAATATCTGGTGCTTTTGAGACAATAAATCCCACATATGAATAAATCATTAACCCACAATGATGTCAACATCGACACCGGCTTTTCAGCGAATTGGTATCCTTAGCCGTGTCGTGTTACAACTTTGTTTGCTAATAAAAACTGCTAATCACCTCTGGCGCATACACGCATATCACGGTCCTTGATGTGTGTGTGAGAGAGAGAGAGAAACGAGAAAAAAGGAAGACAGGGAGGTTGACCAGGTGCTAGTATCCGGTATGCTACCCTACACTGGGGTTGGGGAATAGGGGGTTGACAGGGAAAGGGAGAGTTAAAAAATCAATAAGAAAAAAACACCGACACACACGCACACACAAAATCAGTCTACTCAGAGGCGTTCCGACCGGCCAGTAGTTTGTAAGAAGCCCAGTAGCGCTTGCACGGCTTTCTTCTGTGACGATGAGCCATGACGATGGCGCAGTATACTTTCTTCTGACAGCGGCTGGTCATCTAACCTGTTTAGTTTATTAGAAAAGTGTTGTTTTTCCAGGTTGTATTTCGGGCAGTAACACAGGATATGTCGAATTGTTTCTTCATCTCCGCAGTGTGCACAGTCGGCGGTGTCGTCCATACCTATGCAGAACGCGTACGCATGGGTAAACGCGACTACCAACCATAGTCTGCACAGAGCAGTAGCGTCGCCTCGTCGAATTTTTGTTGGAAGCTGCATGCTTAACGTTGGATCAAGGGATCGTAATCTTGCATGCGTAAAGAGAGGCTCATTCCAAAGGGCCATGGAGCGTTGGCGAGCAAGAATGCGGAGCCTCCTAGCAGCGTCCATGCTTGAAAGAGGTATTGACTGGTCGTTGTCTTCTGTATGGGCTGATCGGGCAGCTTGATCAGCTCGTTCGTTACCGATAATTCCACAGTGGCTTGGCAACCACTGAAATATAACGTGGTGCCCTTTCTCTGTTATATGGTGTAGCATTTCTGCTGTTTCAAATACCAACTGCTCGTGTGGACCACGGCGTAGATTTGACAGAAGTGACTGCAGTGCCGCCTTGCAGTCGCAGAAAATCGTCCACCGTTGCGTGCTTTGGTCAATAATGAAACGCAGTGCAGCGCAAAGCACTGCAAGCTCTGCTGCCGTTGTTGTGGTTGCATGAGCTGTGCTGAATTTGATGGTTATGGCGTGCATTGGGATAACTACCGCCGCTGTTGAGCTGTTTGGCAGGACGGATCCGTCAGTGTAGACGTGGGTGCAGTCTTGGTACTTCTCGTACAGCAGAAGTAAGGCGAGCTGTTTGAGGGCTGCTATTGAGAAATCTCGTTTTTTTCTGGATGCCTGGTATTGTCAGGTTGATGACTGGCTGATTGATGCACCATGGAGGAATTGAAAGTCTCGCCGCGGGCGTAAAACCAGTTGGTAGGGAGTCACCATGTGTAGTTATTGTTCGACAAAAGGAAGTATGAGGTCTATCCACTGGTAGAGAGGCTAGGTGGTGATGGGGAGTCCGGCCCACATGCCTTATGTGTGTCCTCAAAGCTTCAATTTCAATATGGGTCTGCACGAGGTGGTCTTTGGCAATGGCTATAGTCGCCATTGTTGAGGCACCCTGAGGAAGACCTAGACATATTCGAAGCGCCTGTGCTTGAACGCTTTGTATCATGCGTCGACTTGTTTTGCTGGCGTTCTATAATGCAGGCAGACTGTATCGTAAAAAGCCAAGGAAAAGCACCCTGTACAGTCGTAACATAGCATTAGGCTGCATTCCCCAAGTCTTTCCAGCGAGAAACTTGAAAAGATGGCATATGCCTGTCAATCGCTTTTTCAAATACGACACATGAGGGCTCCATGATACGTCTCTGTCGACTATGACACCCAGAAATTTGTGAGATCGACGATATGGTATCTTTTGACCGTTAATTGATACTCTGTAATTCGACATGGGTTTGCGCGTAAATGCCAGAAGAGCGCACTTTCCGGAGCGCACTTTCCTCGATTGCGTAGATACAAAGTAGTTGCAGTAGCAGCTCGCTGTATTCTCGCTCGTAACTGCAGGCGAGTTACCGCAGATGTCCCAATGCAGATGTCATCAGCGTATGTTGATAGATAAATATCGTTTGGTAGGTGCGTATTGAGAGTGATTAGTGTTATATTGAATAGCATGGGGCTAAGTACACCACCCTGAGGGACGCCACGACAACTGAAATGTGTAGACGTGTTCCCGGTCTCTGTACTCACAAAATAGGATCGCATTTGGAGATAACTGCGTATCTACTTAAACATTCGGCCACCCACTCCAATCTCTTCTAGTGCGGTAAGGACGGCTTCATGTGTAACGTTATCATAGGCCCTTTGACGTCAAGGAACAGAGAGGCGCAAAGACGCTTATGGCCTTTCTCGTGTTCAATGTACGTGATTAGGGCGATGACGCTATCGATTGATGATCGACCACGTCGAAAGTCATGTGTGTGAATGTACGACACATGACTGGGGCAATAATGTGATCACGTACGTTCTATTATTGTCACGCTATTCATATCGTAGCCTGCCAGCCAGGGTTATGCCAATTTACGTGTATACCAAATCAAGGAAGTGACCACCAGAGCACCCAAACATAGGCTGATAGATAGATAGATAGATAGATAGATAGATAGATAGATAGATAGATAGATAGATAGATAGATAGATAGATAGATAGATAGATAGATAGATAGATAGATAGATAGATAGATAGATAGATAGATAGATAGATAGATAGATAGATAGATAGATAGATAGATAGATAGATAGATAGATAGATAGATAGATAGATAGATAGATAGATAGATAGATAGATAGATAGATAGATAGATAGATAGATAGATAGATAGATAGATAGATAGATAGATAGATAGATAGATAGATAGATAGATAGATAGATAGATAGATAGATAGATAGATAGATAGATAGATAGATAGATAGATAGATAGATAGATAGATAGATAGATAGATAGATAGATAGATAGATAGATACTATAAAACAATGTATTTAGGTGACAGGTTCACATCCTGCCGGTGGCAAGCTGTCTATTCGTCCACTCTTCTTTCTTCAATTACGTTAGAATTACTTCTAATCAGTGCTGACGGTTATGCGCTACAAGTAACGCGGTTACCGGTGACACGTTAGTTTTTTCGATAACTTAGTGATGTACTCATTACAATTTTAGAACTTAAACGTAAACATTTTGACAGCAATCTGTCTGGCTGGGTAGAAAAGTTTTGAAAGTTGAAATTGCTCCAGCCACAGTTCAAAAAGAGCCCGACGTTTCGAGACCGACTCGGTCCCTTCCTCAGGGGGTGACTGTCTTGGTCATGGAAGTGTCGTCGCGTCGTGTTCTCTCACCACGGCTCCGGCTTTCCCTTTCCACCACGTTTCGGAGACCGTGAACGTACACCGAAGGCATTGTTCCCAGCGAGCGGTTCACGTTGGCAGGCGTATGCTGAATGTGCCAAGACTCGAGCAAGAGCCTCTTTTCCAAATTCCGTTCTGTTTCAATAACAGAAGCGCCGTCTAAGTCAATTTTATGGTCGTGCTTCTCGCAGTGCTCCGCCAGAGCGCTACGTTGCACTTCCATCTTTATGGAAGTGTCGTCGCGTCGTGTTCTCTCTCCACGGCTCCGGCTTTCCCTTTCCACCACGTTTCCGAGACCGTGAACGTACACCGAAGGCATTGTTCCCAGCGAGCGGTTCAACGACGTCAGGAAGATGGAAGTGCAACGTAGCGCTCTGGCGGAGCACTGCGAGAAGCACGACCATAAAATTCACTTAGACGGCGCTTCTGTTATTGAAACAGAACGGAATTTGGGAAAGAGGCTCTTGCTCGAGTCTTGGCACATTCAGCATACGCCTGCCAACGTGAACCGCTCGCCGGGAACAATGCCTTCGGTGTACGTTCACGGTCTCCGAAACGTCGTGGAAAGGGAAAGCCGGAGCCGTGGTGAGAGAACACGACGCGACGACACTTCCATGACCAAGACAGTCACCCCATGAGGAAGGGACCGAGTCGGTCTCGAAACGTCGGGCTCTTTTTGAACTGTGGCTGGAGCAATTTCAACTTTCAAAAATTTTAGAACTGCAACGAGTAACGTACTTAAGTTACAGTTTTGTCGTGTCACGTTACTCGTTATTTTTCTCATTGTGCAGGCGCGATTTCCCCAGAGCTCACCCCGATCAATCCTTTTGTCCCAGCATCGGAAAGCCTTCCACCTGTAGTTTTTGCCAAAGAAAGCAAGAGTCAATCGCTTTTTTTGTATAAATTGTGTATATAACTTCCAAAAACACTTCTACTTCATGTGCGAAGTCTTGGTCGGCCACCAAACAAAGCTTGAAGAAAGCTGCGGAATCCTCCATGACAAAGTGTAGAAACATGCTTTTCATGGAATTGGATTGTAGCAGGTGTTTGGCTGGTCACTGCACCTTTCTATGCCCAAACACAGGTTACCCGAAGGGAAAGCGCATGGACTGGTTTAATACATACCACGTGGTGATTGTCACGCTTCGTACAAGGGTAAAGCAAAGACTTCTTCGACAGCCTACGGCAGCATAAAACGGGTGTATGCAAGTTCGCGTGACAAAGGAGTACACTCGCTGAGCACAGCGTTGTGAACGACCACCGCATGAAATTGGATGTTTGGCATCATAGAAATAAAGGGCCACTCACCAGGCTCCTAAAATACAAAAAAGAGCGCAATATTGTTTCTTGATATTTCTCACTTTTCTTGGCGCACTGCTGTGACGTAACCAGTAGTTCCTGTGATGTCTACAGCATATATGCTCTCTATTTTTTGATATACGCAAAATATCATATGTGATTTGTCTCCTGCACTGATTTGCCATGCAGCTGCTCATCCGTTCTTTTTGCTTGCTTGCTTGCTTGCTTGCTTGATATTTTTTTTAATGCCTCTCACCCACTAAGAAGGATTGGCCAAGAAGCCGGTGGTTAATGCAAGTCAATACCTTTAGGTTTTCCAGACTAGGGGAATAGGATTACTTTGACTGTGAAATTAATTTGGCACAATGTAAAAAAAGCGGGGCGGGAAAGGCGAGAAATATTAGAATTTGTTGAATATCTGACGTGTAATCGTTATATGAAATTCTTCTGAAGGTTAAATCATTACAGTGTAACAGCTAAATAATAAATGGTACATTGGCTAGTAAAAATTGAGAGCTGATCAATGGCTCAGCAAGGTAATCTTCTTGTGTTACATAGGAATTCGCAGAGAGCCCAGCAGATGTTCCTGTCGCTGTGTCCCAATGAAGCGACCCCAAAACACAAAATATCAGTAGCAGTAAGTGATATTCCTACTTTTTAAATAAAATTTTGAAGCCATTTTTTATTTGATTTTTGAAACGGTGACATGTGATAAGAAAATGGTCGATATGTTCAGGTTCGTCACAGCTTGAGCACAGAGGGGATAGCACCAGACCAGACTTGTTTAAGTAGAAATTAGGAGGCGGTACACGGCAACGTAATTTTGTTATAGAGACTTCAAATTTATGCGTGGGACACCATTTATTATTCCATACAAATTGCAAGTGCGAGAAATCTGGATTCGGCATTGTAATTTTTGACGAGTCTTCAAGAAGGAAAAGTTTTTTGAACCTTGCTGCTGTTACATAAGCTGTAAGAGGCATGATTGGCACAATCGGAAGATCAAGCGATGTTCAGGCGAGTATGTTAGCCATCTCGTTTATAAATATACTACGATGGTCTGGCACCCATATCATACGTACTAGACGAATGTTTGCTGGCATTATTGATTTAAAAGTTTCTACTACTGCTGATGCCGACGACGATGATAAAAATGAACACACGGAATACGAGTCAGTCACTATCACAGCTGTCGAATGAACCGCAGGAAGTTTACGAATAGCTAGTATAACGGCCATTAATTCCGCTTCAAATATTGGTGTATAATCTGGGAGGCGTAATGAAAATGACCAGAATCGTGAGAGATTAAAGATACCCACAAATGCCTTCTTGCCACTCGTAGATGCATCCGTTGCAACTACTATATTAGTACCTAATTGAGACAGGTGTTGTTCTAATAAGTCAATCAAATAATTAGAGGGCAAGTGTTTAGCACTCATTAGGAAGATATTCTTTTTTGTCTCGCATGAGTATCGTGCACAATAAACCGATCAAACTTCTTTTTTTGTGTGTGTTTAAACTGCGCAAGTGGTGATAACAGCGTGCAGCCGAGAAGCACGAAATCTTGATAGGCTCTAGCGCTTAGTGCTGATACTTTTCACGGGCATTCAAGAACAAAGGAGCAAGGAGGATGCATCATTTGTATGAAGGAGAAGACAGAGTCATCCCCTCGTCTTTAAATGCCTGGTGGTGAGTGACCCTTTAAGGCGTGTTCACACCGAGCGCGGAGCACTCAATCGGGCAAGCGGATTTTCGAAGCGGTGGTGGTGGTGGTAGTGGTTAGAAGATAAGAAAAGGCACCTCATTTCTGCAGCCCGGTCAGGATCATGGTGCAGTGCCTGCGGGGAAGGGAAATGGGAAAAAAGGGAAAAGAAGAGAAAAAGATTAAGTGAGCAGTGGCATGGTCGTCATCAGCACGAACAGCAGTCCGGAAGCAAGAATAGGGGTGGGAAGGGACCCGTCCTCAGTGGTAAGCCACTATTCCCGTCTCGTCCAGGAGCTCCACCAGGCTCCGGAGCGCTGGTAGATGGGGACGAGATGGGAACAGCAGGTGCTCTAGGGTGGTGGCAGGAAGGCCATGTCTCCTGTAGGCTGAAGTGACCCTCGAGCGTTCCTGGGCCAAGGCAGGGCAGGCACAGTGGAGGTGCTCGAGGGTCGCGAGGTTGCCGCAGCGGCTGCAGGCTGGAGAGGCGGAGCGTCCCCTGAGGTAGCAGCGGGCCGTGGTCCACATGCATCCGGTGTGCAGCCGCAGCAGGTCGGCTCGTTCTCTCCTGGTGAGGCCTGCCTCGGGAAGACACCTGAGTCCCCGCCCATTGGCCACCCTCTGGTCTGGGTGGGCCGAGGCGAGGAGCTTCTTGATATGAGCCTGCGTGTAGTCTCTCACCGCCACGGCTTGGTTAATGGGGGTTCCCGGCTGGTGTGCTGCCTTGGCCAGTGTGTCCGCCTCCTCCTTGCCAGCTATACCCACGTGAGAGGGCAGCCAGTGGAAGAGACGGATGTCCCGGCTGCCGCAAGGGCCTGGTACTTGGTTGCCAGGAGACTCCCCGTGAGCCATGCACGGCGATGGTTGGCAAGCGTTTGCAGGGCTGCCTTGCTGTCACACAGGACTATGACCAGTTCAGCCGGAACGTCCTCGGCCAGCAAGTCCGCCACCAGGTGTAGCCATGCCAACTCTGCAGCCGTCGAGCTCACGGGAATGGTATTCGGCACAGCCTGCTGATGGCCCGGGATGGGATGACGCAGGCAGCCGCCGCTTTACCGTCTGGCATGACGGATCCATCAGTGAAGACCTGAAGCCGCCCTGCCAGTTGCTGCTGGAGCTTGGAGACGGCGGCCTGTTGCAGTGCTGCAGCAGGCGTCCAGCGCTTGGTTACCCCGTCCAGGTACAGGTGAACCTCAGGCGGCTGGTGGAGGGGCCACTGGGACTTGCGGGTCCGGGATCATCTGTTGGTAGAGTGCACAGAGACCACCCATCCGTGACCTCGGCTGGCTGCGAAGTCGCTCCAAGAGGGTGCTGCCGTCGGCTGCACGGTGAAGGCGGTCTACGTGCCCCAGAGCACGCTGGAGCACGCACAGGGACAGGAGCCACTCTCCAGCCTCGGCCAGGCTCGCTGCCACGGGAGAATACCTGAGGAGCCCCAGGATGGCCCTCACTGCTCTCCTGTGATTTCCCTCCAGGTCCAGTGACCTAGTAGGCGTCAGGGCCACCAGAGGAAAGGCGTACAGCAGGACGGAGGACGCTGAAGTCTGGTTGTGTCGAAGCGCCAGCTTGGTTGATCAGCCGCGTCCACGCTGCTGTGGCTTGCTGATGGCTCCCTGGACACGTCGTACCTGTGTGCAGGCGACCTTGGCAGCTGATATCCAGTTGAGATGGTGGTCGGTGGTGAGCCCCAGGTGCTTCACTGTCAGCTTCCAAGGCAGGTTGTGGTTGCCGACCCTCAGTTGCTTCTCGTAGCATCGTGCTGCTGCCAGCGGGAGGATCAGCAGGGACTCGGTCTTGGTTGCGGAGACCTTGAGACCAATGCCACTCAGGTAGGCGGGCACCGCATCCAAGGCCGCCTGCAGTGACGTCCTGATAGTGGGAATGGATCGCCTTAATCCCCGGGCCCAGAGTGCCACGTCGTCGGCGTAGACGCAGCAGCGGGCCGGGAACCTGATGCCTGTCAGAAGAAAAGTGGGGATCCCTGTCATGGCCAGGTTGAACAGGGAGGGGCTCAGCACGGAGCCCTGAGGTACACCTGCGGTGATGTCCCTCTGTTTGCTGGTCTCCTTTCCGACTCGAACCCGGAAGGTCCCGCCTGTAAGGAAGGCAGTCACGAAGCTGCGGAGGCACCCGTCAACGCCAAGTCGGTCCAGGGCCGTCTCGACGACCTCGTGTGGGAGACTGTCAAAGACACTCTCCACGTCCAGCAGGAACACCACAGCTCTTCGCATCCTAGAGGGTGGCGATGACGTCGGAGATGGAGTCGGCTGTGCACCAGTGGCGTCTGAAGCCAGTCAGTTGTTCCGGGAAGAACTCGAGTTGGCCAGCAATCCATTCGAGTCGCTCCAAGGCCACCTTCTCCAGCACCTTGCAGGGTGCCGAGGTGAGAGAGACTGGCCTGTACGAGGAGAGGGCCATGGCTTTCTTCCGGGCTTCAAGATCGGCGTGAAGACCGCAGTGCGCCATGACTCAGGTAGGACCCCACTGCTCCAGACGTCGTTGTAGTACTCGAGCAGGTGCTGGCGGCCAGCTCTGTCCAGGTTATGGAGCACCTGGAAGGTGACTCCATCAGCTCCCGGGGCCCTTCTTCGTTTCGATCCTGCAAGGGCAGCCTCCAACTCGTGCTTCCTGATGGGTTCACAGCACAGCTCTTGTGGTTGTACGGCTGTCCACCCAGGATGGTGGCAAGTGGCAGGGTACTGCAAGGCAGCAAGAGGTGGTGCAGCAGGCAGATGGGCAATATCCCTAGCAGCAAACTGGTCGGCCAGCTGTTCTGCCAGGTCCGCTGTCTGGATGGAAAGGTTGATAGCCAGGGACATCACTTGGTTGAAGGGCTGTGCCACCATCAGCAGGCACTTCAGCAAGCGCCAGGCCTTGGTGCCGTCCCGTGATCGGTCGATGGAGGCGCAGACGCCCACCCAGCCCTGCTTCCTGCGTGCTCGGGCGTGGCGTCTGCAGACGGCATCGACCTTCCGGAACACTGTCCAGAGCTCCGGTTGTCCCTTCTTCAGATCCTGGTGTTCTGCCCGCCACTGTGCTGCTTTCAAGGCTACGTCCCGGATGTCTGGAACAGGCTGCCCTTGCTGCGCCTTGACAGCGACGGTTGCAGCCCGGGCACTGTCAGCCACCAGCTGCATGAGGTCCTTGTCACCCGTGTTCTGCCTGAACAGCTGCCGGTATACCCGCCAGTCCACCACATGGTACTCTCGATCCCTGGGGGCCTTGTCTCAGAAAGGGGTGAGTAGGATGGGCAGGTGGCCCGAACCCCAGGTGTCCGGAAACGGCGACCAGACGTACTGGCAACTGTCCGTGGCCACGCTGAGGTCTATGGCTGTGGTGGCGCTGTTGGCTCCGCGACGAAGGTAGGTGACGGCCCCTGTGTTCAGGATCACCAGACCCAGCTGCAGCAGGACGTCACGCAGTGGTGGTGGTAGTGGTTAGAAGATGAGAAAAGGCATCTTATTTCTGCAACCCTGTCTCACCACGTGCAGGCACGGCGCAGTGCCTGCACGCGGTGACGCAGCGAGCGCGCGCGGCTGTTCAGTCCGATCGCGTTGCCCTCTCCACGCTCCGTCGCGGGCAGAATGCAATCCACCAATCCACGGTGGGCGTGTTGCCATCTTGCGGCACTACGCGATACTGCGCACGCGTGTTTCGGGCGGTGATTGGCTGCGGCCAAAGCGGCCAACGTTTCCCAGCGGACAACATCGACCCGGGAGCGATCCCGAGAAGAGGCCGCGGATTTTACGCTTTGGCAGATAATCTGCGTCCGCTTTCCGGATCCACCTATCCCCTTTCCGGATCTGACCTTGGTGTGAACGTGCCTTTAGAGCCTCAGTTATAGGCGCTTTTTGTGGAATCCTGGCCCAACCAGGAGACAGCTGGTCAATTAACCAGTCTAAGTTGCGCTACCGGTGAAGCCTGGCTAAACGGAATTCTGTACACCATGAACAATAGGTGTGACCCCATAACAAGAATAAAACTACTGGAAAGAAAGCGAATGAGGTGCGCAACGTCGTTTTTTTTTCTTGTAAAGAAAAAAGTTTTTTTTGTACTCTCTACCTTGGCTGGCTCGGTTTCTCGCTACCTTCTGTTTCAACTACAGCGTATTAATAATGCCGTCACACGAACAGCAGGGCTAACAGTTGCAGGTATAGCTACACGGCAGACATAACTACTGCTAGTCTCTTCAGCGTCGTTATCGCAAAGCTGGGGCTTAGACAGAAGATATTTTTCGGGGATAGGGGGCACCTCTTTGAGCTGAAGGGGGGCCAGGCCGGAAAGTATGCCATGGCGAAAAAATTTCAGAGGGGGGGGGGGGGGGTTATGCGCCTGATGTGCCACCCCCTAGCTAGGCCACTGTCTTTGACGGATAATTCTATGAAAATCGCCACAAATTAAAAAAAATGTATTTCAGATTTGTTTGATTATTTTATATTTTATGCATTCAGCACTAGCCAGAAAAAGAACTCAGTCTTCTTTTACCTGCATAATTGACAAGGGAAAAATTATCGGACATGCTCAACACGGTGGGACTAATTTCATCAGCAGTCATTCTCGAAAGTTCATAATGATTTAACACACAAATATTACTGTTACAAAGAAAAGACCTTTAGCATTGGATACGCGCATAACCAAGAGTGAATGAACATTGTTTAAAACTTTAGAACGAAGAAAACTATTATTCAAAACGTCTAAATTTGGGGGATTTTATCATACTTGCTACAAAATAGTTGCTACAAAGTTGATCAGATTTATCAAGTTTGTTATTAAACAAGCCTTATTTATTTCTATCCGCAATGATAGCTACGCTTCTAGTTATTGAGCTCCTTAGCTAGTGAGGCTGTTCATGAACAGGCTCACATAACGTTCGCAAACTTTGCGGTTATTATACAGGCTAAAGTGAACGAGCCATGCTAATGCAAAAACATTGTTACATGATTAAGCCATAAAGACTTTGTTCAGAGCGTCGTCAAAATAGCCCTTTTCTAAGTAGGTCGTCCACGCATGCATGCCGGCGTCGATAAGACACGCGCCATAAGTGTTGGTGGCCCAAACGAGGTGACAGCCCCGTCGCCGTGGTCTAGTGGTCAAGGTACTGGGCTGCTGAGCTGCAGGTCGCGGGATCGAATCACAGCTTCGGCGACAGCATTTTCAATGGAGACGAAAATGATGTAGACCAATGTGCACAGTTTTGGGTGCACGTTGAAGAACCCCCGAAGGTCGAAATTTCCAGAGCCTTCCACTACGGCGTCTCTCATAATTATATGGTGGTTTTGGGACGTTAAACTCTACATATCAGTCATCAATCAAACGAGATGACAAGAGTAGACCAAGGGACACTTGTTGTGACAAACGTGCAAATTCTCCTCTCCCCCCCCCCCCCCAAAAAAAAAGCGCCAATGCAGGCCTTCGCGACTGGCGCACGGTGGGCAATTTTAGTTGCCAAGGACCAACACTTTGTAATTTAAAACTTTCTACTGTAGGGGCTTTTCGGTCTCAAAAAAAAACCATTACAGCAAATTATTTTTGAGTTCAGTGAGGCTCTTCTTGTAGCTAGGGGGGGGGGGTGATTGAATCTGATATTGCGGATAAGGTCGCAATGAGCAAAAAATGGCGTCACCATGTGTCAAGATTCAAAAGCCATCACATGTAACAAGAAACTTTAAGCCACTATAGCATGGCTAAGGTGTGGTGCACTCGGGCAAATAATACACTTTGAATGAACATATTGAATATCAGCCACATTTGAGACAAAAGTTTAATGTGAAACATAAATTCGAGATATAAAAAATTATTGATCATTTCCCCGAAGGGTAGCCTGATAGAATGCGAAACAGCAGTGGTGCGCACGGCGCTGACCCAGTTGCAACGGGCGTCGACGCGGGTGCTAGAAGAACGGTTTGAAGTGAAACTCGATGTAACATTTATTCGAGTGAACGTTTGTTTGAAACGCAAAGACACGAGAGGCAGGTTGCGTTTCCTGTAAGTTTCGTCGCAAAAAGACTGTTCGCTCGATGTGCGCTTGAATGTTGCGAGAGTGGAGAGGGTGAGGCGAGGAAGACGAAACACGCCACGAGCGTGACAGGCTAGGGAGAGAACGACGCCCGCGCGCGGGCACTGCGAGCGATAGTGTGACCTACTTGGCACCGCCCCAACACCTGTATCCAGGGGAGCATGGTGCGGACAGGGGGAGAACGCTGCACAGGCCAGTCAAAAAGCTATTTGCATCTAAAAGCTAATAGTTGCAGTTCCTCTCTAACAAAGACACTGATTATACTTCATGATAGGATGTAGTAACGGCAAAGGTGGTGTCTATTACTTTTTGTCGGTAACGATAACACGTTACTTTTTTTGTAGGTAATGTAGGGTGATAAGGCATTCCTTTTTTGTTGGTGCAACAATTAACGTATTTATTTTTTTATAACAGATACAACACTGCTTCTAATAGCATCCCCTATGCTCTCCTTGGCACAATGGTCTGTTAGATTTCATTATCATTGTGTCTAGCAATGTAACGAGCCCTTAAGGTCACTTTTCTTTTCTCAATAAAATTTACGAGTATGTTACGTTTCACCTCAATAAAATTTCTTCTATTGGGCGAAATGGATAATTTGTTTTCCAAATGATGTAATTAGTTATTCATACGCACTAAACAAATAACATCTGTATATGTCAGAGCCACTTCGTAATATGCACAGAACATGTTGAACTTTACCCGTTTTGCAGCAGAAAACTTATGTTACAGCTGCCAAGACGCTGGGCATCAAATTAATTCACCTGGAAGTTTTCTTACATGTTTCGTCCGCTGCAAAGGTTACATTTGGTATAATAAACTAAATCTTTAGAGCAAAGTGCGAAGCTGACGTTTACTTTCTGGCAAATTAATAAAACTCACATTTTGCCAAAACATTATTGCCAAACTCAACAAACTCCGGAACAAAGCTTTGTGGTTGCGGGAAGTGCTCTTTGTTTACGCTGTTAAGTAGTTCTGCATGAAAGCAAGCGGTAACAATATCATGACAAAAACTGTACGGCTGATTGCAAAAACGTTGCAGTGAATGCCGCAAAACAAAGCGAATGCTTGACGAGAATGGCAACAGAGCATGTACTACTTTGTTATTTAAAATGAGTTCTAGGAATGGAAAGCTTCTGTAGGACCACTAAAAAAGTTTTAACAGAAACGTTGTATGCAAGAACAGAAAGCCTGTTTTGAGCAAAAATGCAGATACGAAGAATTTTTGTAGAACAAAAAAAACAATAAAACAATGAATGCAAAATTCCTGCCAAATGGAAAACAGATACTCGACAACGACAGAACTGTTATGTCACTAAAGTTTTCATGCATTTTCTGCTTTCCTCCTAAGATTTCTTACAGCGTGCTTCTAGGCCCGTATTGGCGAAATCATCTTACGCTTTAACGCAATAGCGTTAAAGAGTTTGTTTCACAGAAACTTCAGTGTCGTCGTCGTCACCTGTGAGAAAAAATATTCACGTAGTCCATGAACAGAAATTAGAGTTAGATGCAAACAAAGAAATAATAAAAACTTCCAGGTTCATCATGAATCGAACTCAGAGTCTCGGCGTGGCGAGCAGGTGTACCAGCAGACAGCCACGTCTATTCTTTTAAAAGTGTGTAAAAAACGCTGTATGAGTGTTAGCATCATAGTGTGAGGGATGTGCTTAACAAATGTAATGTTGAGTGGAAGAAGCTTAGAATTACACCAGGCGTCAAAACATGTATAATATGCAGCAATTTGTCGGTTTAAAGGACGACCTATCATCATATCGTACGAGCTGGATTGTTATTTGGTGTGTGCAATTTTCAAAATGCGTGCCGCTGTTCTGGATTGTGAATCTTGTTGTGGCCTAGCAACGAATGTTGTATTTGTATTGCATTTGGGAATACGGATACTGGTATTGTTGACTACTTAATATGTCTCTGAGTTGTCTTGTTTATGTTATTATGTACACTTCAGTGATTTGCTTGCGTTGGTGCACCTTTGGACACTATTGCGATTATAGATTTTATTGTCGTTTGGCACAAAGATCGCATGCTAAAAAATGCTTGTAGTCGTACTGTAGAACACCCTGTCTTTCTGAGTGTTAGTTTCTTTTTTATGTAACAGTAAGCCTGCATCACTGTATGCATTTTCTTTTTGGACCCAGGACTAGCCATTGGCTACGGGTCCAAGCAGAATGATGATCTTTTGTATTGTATGATTCAACAAATAAAAAAGCAGACAGCGCAATTAGTTGTCATGGAACAACAGCATCAACAATGAGTGTTGCTGCGCAGGCGTTCGCGTTGCCTTACGGACGTGTAGAGAATTCCTTGCCAACTCGCAGACGCATGAATTATGAAATATGTCGTACTGGGCATCTCGTATACCTGTACTTGCAGGAGTGCATTCTAGGACAGAAGATATCAAAACATGAGGCAAGTATTTCTGAAATCAACTTTTCAAACAAAGTGGCGTTGAGCTTTCCAAATCGGCAATGCTCTTTCTGGGGGTGTCGGCACTACAGTACTGCCACAAGGGTCATATATAATGTTGTATTTATTTACATAGAATAATCAAAGAGCTTGCCATAATAAAATTATCAGTACATCTAAAGTGTTATATTTCAGTTTTTTATTCACATTATCATTAACTGTATCGGTTAAAATTACTTTATTATAATTGTATTGAAAGACACCAAAATTATCACCACTATTCTTGCCTCTCTACAATCTTGCTCTCGCTATTTTTTATTCATATTTTACATGTTATACTACAGCACGATTCGTGGCCGATTCCCCGCGTTGTGTTCTGTCATTTTTCCCAGAATCATCATCATCATCATCATCATCATCATCAACATTTGAAATGGCCAACTTACCGACGCACAGGCGTTTATTTATTTACGCCAGAGTTTATGTGCCCAACGACAAGTGAAATCAGTCTAGCGATTACGAGGGCAATCGGCACAAGGTCCGATTTCACTATCGCGTCCTACTCTAGAAAGTAAAACTCAAGAGTCCTCCCAATTTTTCTCTGAATTTCAAGATGTGGGACATATCGTTGGGGACCAAAGTAAAAACGCGCTGACAAAACAGAAGTGAAGAGAATTTGACCCCTGCACTCCACGGCATAGGGACATGTTTATTTTTGTGATTGGTAATATTTTGATTCGGCCATTTCGCTTTCTTAAAAGCTCACTAATTATTGCGTATTTATTACAGGGTCATTCCACGCCAAACGTCTCAGCCATATTGACGACCATTCAAAATGTAGTCGAAAAATATTGGGCTCACTTAGTGCATTGAAAACTGCGAATTTCCAGAATACTTGAGACAGAAAAAAAAAATTTGGTCACGCGGGAGCCTTCAGAATTTTATCGAATTTGGTCTAAGCGTTCATAAACAAAAATTTATTCCACGAATATTGTTGGTTGTTTCAAAACCAAATTTGGTGCACGTATTAGGCAAAGGTGTTTGATTAACGCGTTGGAAGCTAAATAATATCACTGCAATTTTTCTGCCACATGCGCTTCCAGAAATTGCGCCACAATATTTTATGCATTTTCTATAATGTAATACTACACTATGTATAAATTTCGGAGTTACGAATACTCGCTTTTTAAAATCTTGTTTTTTTTGTGTTCAAAATATTTTTTACGAGTGAAGTTTCTATACAAATTTCCACAGGAGCACTCTCGTACCAGTGAGCTGCAGGGGCCGAAGGTATGTTCTTAGTGTAACCATTGTGAATTGTGCTGCGCATGCTATACTTGCACGCATGGCATGCTTGGGTTTAGTATATGTAATAGGCGCATCTTTTCAATAAAGTGGCTGTCGTTGCAGTAAATTGTGCGTATTTAAAGAACAGACTATCTGGCCATCAGGGCTGTGTACGGGTGCACGAACAATCAGCGCAACAGGAACAATTTGGGTGAAACGTCGTTCGCAGCACAGTACGCCCCGCAATGGGTGCCGGTGTGATATGTTCGTGCGGCATCGCTTTCCATCGTCACCTGAATTAAGGTAGCAGTAGGTGCCGCCAGTAGATTAAAAGAACCTCCACGTGTCACCATCGTCATGCCTCGGTTCACGCCACTTCGTTGGTGGCAAGAAAATCGACGAGAACAACGTTTCTGATGATGTTATATAGTGTTTCTTGGCGCAAGGGCCACGTTGAGAACAACGTTCCTGTGCATGGATAACGAAAAACGGTTCAGACGAAGACACATATGTCTAAAGTGCCCACCCGATCGCTTTAGTTACCGTTTGCCTAAATGCTTATTTAGCTCCCTAAATGCTTATTTCACTTTTTTGTAGAGTTAAGTTTATTTGTACTGTCCTCAATTAAGTTAATACTGGTGCTTTTAAATTTACGTAATCATTATGTAACACTTTGAAAATTGAACTCTTTAGTTTATATAAATAGAACGCCACCATATGTATATGAATATAATGGCACCATATTAGGCAAAATGATTACCCTCCAGGTATATATTTTTCAGGCTACTTGTAGGCTCAGGGAGCTTGCAAACTTACGTTAAACGGATGTCACTTCCATTCATGTACTAATGACATCACCTGGAGTCGGCATGCAGCTACCAGAAAGCACATAACAGCCACCAGACAGCTTGCCTCACCAGACTTCATGCATGTCATGAGGAACTAAATGTAATAGGAAAACCAAGCTCAAACTCACATATTTCTAAACATAACGTGCACATCGCATCTGTACATCGCCTGAGTAAAAGTACGAAGGGGCACACAATAGTATTCCGGACGAGAAACGACGCGTGTACCATATGCAAGGTTTTATAAATGACCTTTCATAAGTTACTTTACGATCAACGCGTGTTGACACCTCACGAGCCCATCTTGAGACAGAGATAAGCAAAAAATGGAAAAAGTCTAAGTCGCTTTCCAATCGGTTGGTTCTTCTAATCTTCTCAATTGTCTGAAGCGGAAGATCCGCTTCCAGTAACTCGACCTTGAAGGCACTACGCTGCGCCTGTGCGCTTCCTAGCGTGCGCAGCTTATGCAAGGCGGGTACGGCCTTAATTCTCGGGAAAATACAGACAGCTGCCAGCCGCGACAGCAATGCAGTGAGTGGTTGGTTGTTTTGGAGCCCTTTACTAGTTTTCCAGGTACACTCCGTACAATGTCCATACTTAGTACCGTTGTTCGGCAAGCACCGTCAGAATAGGTACGATGATTGATCAAAGGCCACAGCGTTTTACATCACTCACGCTATCCGGAATTGGCTCAAAGAAAGCACTCTATCCATTGTCACTGATCCTGGGTTAACCTTGAAGCTAGCTGGACTTCGTCATGTGTGGTAGCCTTGTTGATCCTGCTTTTCTCGGGCAACGTCTGCTTGTGATTATTCGAAATAATAGCTTTGGTCCAACGCTCTCTAGTGTGCGATTTGTCACTGACAATGATACAATTACACTATAATGATGGGCCGTAAAGGGTGGTGGGGAGTTAATATAAATTACCCTAAAGGAGTTCAACACGCGAACCAAATAGAATAATAAAGCTCTCCTCGACATAGCATAAAATTTCTAATGGCGTAATCAAAAGTCATCAATCAGTATTAAAAAATAACAGCTCACCGTTATTGGACTGAACGTTAGTTTGATATAATAAAATAAGAAAATCATAGCTTATTCGGCAGTGCTGCTGAAATAGCAGGCTTTCTTTTTCATAATAACCCTTCTTTAACGACAGCTACAATAAATTTGTTCAACTAAGTAGTCGTTTTATAGTCGGTCAACGCCCGTCGCAAGACAAAAAAAAATCACTTAACGAAAATTGTATTAAGAAACCTGTTCGCTCTGGCCTTTGGAGCATTGTTACCTTTGAACCACAGCACCGATGCAGCAAATAATATTGTGCCAATGTGCCACCTGACCTTTTTATCACTCAGAATAATTATTGCTCGATCCCAAGCTCTGGAACCTGCTTATAATCTAGCACCTTGGTAAAAAAGCAAAAGTGAAGCCTTGTGCAAGAGAGGGAAATGAGAGAAGAAAACAATGGTTAAAAACAAATTTGTATCTCAGACTTCTGTTCCCAGTCGCATACGAATGCTACTTCTCTTGACGCACGAGGCTACGAACCTTCTGCAGACTCTGGAAAGGGAGCCGATTCATGATTGATGTGTGGCTTTAAAGTCCCAAAACCGCCATACAATTACGAAGGACGCCATGGTGTAAGACTTCAGAAATTTCGACCACCTGGGGTTTTTTACCATGCACCCAAGTCTGAGCACACGGGCCTACAGCATTTTCGCCTCCATCGAAAATGCAGCCGCTGAAGCCGGGATTCGATCCCGTGACCTGAGACTCATACGCTTCGATCAGGAGCCGATCTAAGCGTATGTGTAATGAAGCTCATGCGCGGAGAATTCGCTCACGTCTACGTTGATGAGATTGCGGCGTCTAACAAATCCAAAAATGTCCAAACACCATGAACTTGACACGCAGTGATGTAACATAATCGATGAACATAAATAAATGTTCAAGATGCATCGTGTCGGTGTGTGCTAGAGCAGCAATGAATGTCCTGGATTGAAAGTGTTCTCAACATTGCACTTGTCAAGTTAAGTGTTACTTATTTTATGACACCATACTTCACAAAGTTTAAAATCATAGCTAGCGAATATTCTCAGTCGGATTGAGTGTCATCATATTTCTTAAGCGTCGTATATCACGGAAAAACTATGCCACAGAAGTCCAAAAACACCCCCTCGTTCAAAGGGGCCGTGCAGCAGTTTTACGGCAACCATTGATTGGCTTCAATAAAGAAGTTTAATGCCTCGCAGATCGACTATCGCAAACATTTTGGAATTTGTCTAGTACCAGTGGAGTTGCGGAACATTCGCAACCAGTGGAGCTGCGGAGATTTTTCACACGCTCTAATTGCTTTCTCTCTTCTGTCATCCAGACAAATGCGCTGGAGGCTAAGCATGAAGGAGTGTCATGGGGAAAATAAGTTACATGACGTGTATTTCGTGACTTCGAGCACGTTTTTTTTTTCTTGCAGCGCACAACTTATTTCAGTGTGATCGAGTGCATCAGTGCGAGCACTTGGCATCCCGCGGCTGTCTATACATGGCATTATTTGTTGAAAAAAGGGCGGCAACGATGCCAAGCTGCTTTGAAAACTACCTGTAAAGTTTGGGTCGCGCACTGTGCCACAATATTTGGCTTGCGTGTTCCTGGGAGCCTCGACTATCGATCGTCAGTATTTTCTGAACATGCTGACAAAGTACTGCAGGGCCCATGGCAGATCCATTGTCATCGCAGAAACAAGCTTTTTCTTGCCATCGAACGGGGTGCCTACTCGCTACTTCAGATAAGCATCAGTAATTTGCATGCCTAGTCGAATTCGGGGCATTCTCTCATATAGTAATTTATGTCCCGAAGAGTTTCACACTGAATACGTGTTCATTATATAACACGTCTTGAACGGCACTGCCACGCTGAATTTTCGCACTGAACCTGCACACTTGTGATAAGCGAGAGTGGCTCTAGTTTCGTAAAGTTGCTCAGTTATTCAAGATCGGTGATGTGGAGTTCACAGCGAACTGAAATCACCTGCTGTTTGGCTCTTTTCACTTCCTTTAGATCCTCGTCAAAGCTGTGAACGTAATGCGCCGACAGGTGTATCAACCACTAAAATGCGATGGTAAAAACAGTATTGTGAAACCTCTGATTGATATTGTGATTGATATGGGGACTTTAACGTCCCAGAACCACCATATGATAATGAGAGACGCCGTAGTGGAGGGCTCCGGAAATTTCGACTACCTGGGCACCCAAATCTGAGCACTCGGGCCAACAGCACTTTCGCCTCCATAAAAAGTGCAGCCGCCGCAACAGGGATTTTATCCCGGAACCTTCAGGTCAGCAGCCGAGTACTTTAGCCACTAGACCACCACGGTGGGACGAGGGGAAGTCTTCGTCTGGAACGATGCGTTTCACTAATGAAGAACGCGCAAATACGATTCTCGCCCTCGGCCGAGCGAACGGAAACAGGAGAGAGGTGGCAAGATTTTTTCGCAGATGGCACCCAGGAATTCGAGTAAATAGTTCGACATTGCTGCGAAATAACGAAACGCTCAAGGAGACAGCCATGTTCAAAAACCAGCGTCAGCGCACAAAAGGCGTCACTGAGTCTCATAAAACAGACATTCTGGTTTACATAGAAGTCCATCCCCCTGCAAGCGTGCGCGGCGTGAGTGTTGAGAGCAGCGTTTCTAGCAGCCGTGTTTGGCGCGTACTCAAGAGCGGAGGACTTCACCCATGCCATGTTCACCTGCATCAACAGCTGGAAGACAGAGATTTGCAAAGCCGTCTTGACTTCAGCAACTGTATACGCATACAAGAAGGTAATCCCGGCTTTTTGAAGAACATAATCTCGTCCGATAAAGTTCGCATCTCGGGCTATGCCCCAGTCAATGTTCACAATGGTCGTTACTGGAGCGCTACAAATCCTCACTGGCTGTTGCAGCCACAACACCAGGTGCAGCGGTCTTTCAGTGTTTGGTGCGGCATTTACGACGGCAAAATTACTGGCCAGCTCTTTTTCGATGGAACACTCACCACAGAATACTACATCAGCGAAATACTAAATGACCCACTGAGTGACTTCACCTGCAACGTCCCTCTAGCACAGCTTCAGAATATCTGGTTCCAGCAAGATTGAGCTCCTCCGCACAGCTGCGCACGGCCTCGAACGTGGCTAGGTCGAGAATTTCCCGAGAAATAGATCGGTCGTCTTGGACCTAGAGAGTGGCCCGCAAGATCCCCAGATTTGACTCCGCTAGATTTCTTTATATGGGTGTCACACCTGTCCCCTTTATTAGGGAGGCGATCGCCGGGCTAATTCCAAGAGCCGAAGTATCGGCCCCCCGAACCGCACCACGAAAGCGTGGACAATTTAGAAGTGGTCCTTATTGGTGCGCCAGCGGACGCCGGCTGTGGCCCAAAGGACAAGACAGAGCCGAGAGATGATAAACAAACAAAATTATATTCTCATTAACGGCAGATCAAAAACAATACACACGTATGCACACTCCACAATAGTTACATACAATACGTCACCAAACAGACAATGTACTACACAGTACAATCAACCACACTTGAAACAACGGACACAGACAACAATACGCACTACGATGCAGTCACATGCATTGAACAACCAAGACACTTAAGGACTAAAGAGATAGAAAACCTATTCAGTCCAAAGTCCTTGGAACAAAAGTCTGAATGATACTCTTCCGAGAATCACTCACTCAAAGTCCAGCGTTGTTGTCGTTCCGCAGCTCTCTGAAGTTTCTCTTCCAGGAAACTTCCCGTCTTCAATTGGCCACTCTTCAAACTTCAACTTCTTCGCCGGAACTCCGTCGGCTTCACACACGCAGCTGTTGCCCCGCGTCTTCGCTCGATAGCGGTAAACCCACGCTCTTGCCTGTAGCTCGAGCCGTCCCTACGGACCAAAAACTTCGCCGATTACACGGCGGACTCTCTACGCACTCTGGCGCTCACTTCCGTCTCCTCCTGTTCTGTCACTACGGGCAGAACCTTCGCCGACTCCACGGCGGAATTCCTACGCGCTCTGGCGTTAACTTCCGTCACCTCCTGATTTCTCGTCTCGGCTGCTCGGTTAAATACCTTGCGCGCGACTTTCCAGATCTTTCTCGTCATTTCGTCGGCGCGATACGCAGCGAAGGCTGGGGAGAGGCGAGACGGTTTGTCTGCCCTCCGCGTCGGATGACTCAGCTCGGTCTGACCCCGCCCCGTTCGTTCGAGAAAAATCGCGGTCTTGCTGGGCCGCAGATGTGGGGTGAGGAGGATCGTCTGCGAAGCCGTGCTTCTGCGGGGAGAGCGCGCGCCCGGGAGCCCTGGATGTTTGCTTTCTTTTTTTTTTTTTCTTTTTACCTCGCGGCGTTTCTGCCGCCCGTTGTCGCAAGGATTTGGCGGCGCGCTCTTGTTTAGCGCTCGTTCTGTGACAATGGGGATACATTAAAGACCAAGTCTACACCGAATAGACGACATTGCCCGCAAGACTAAAGTCTACATAGCAGATGTGTGCCGCTCTATTACTCCACGAATGCTACAAAACGCGACAGAAAATATGCTGACTCGATGTAAATTGTGTATAGGGGCTGCTGGAGGGCTGTTTGAGCACGCTATGTAACTGCCCATGACGTCTCAATAAAAGCGCTTTGGACTTTGCAACTACGCTGATCTGTTTGCAATGCCTACCTTCCCAACTAATTAAGAGTTTGCTATAAGAGCACAGAAGACTTTTTTATTCTTTCTGTTTAATTATACGCACTGCGCTCATACATACGGGTACCAAACATGAGTTTCTAAAGAGATACTAAGTACGAGCAATAAACTTTTGAACCCACAGCCAATCGTGCCACATTCCTTTCAAGTATGCAGTAGATCAATCGCACGTAATCAATAAAAATATCGCCAAAAATTTTAGAATAATTACCTATGAGGTTTTTATATCCTTTCTTTACCAAAATTTCACCCTCTCCCCCACCATTATGTTAATCGTTGGCCCGAAAAGAAAAAAAAAGAAAAATAAACGTCTGCGCGGCGCCGAATGCTGCCTCCGGTCTCGTATCGCGTTTTTCTTCTGTCCCCCCTCCCTTTTTTTAATGGTACCATTCAACCACCACCTAATGTCCATCAATGTCACCAATAGCCTGTTCAAGCGACCTTCGTACGTGAGAAGCCTTCGCTAATTCGTTAAACTAACAATTGAGGGCACTCACTAAAGGCGCCACGCGTTATATATAGGCGGCAATCACGTGGTATTTTTTTTAATTTTGCGCACTTTAAACAAACCCTGAAAAAAAAATAACCAGCATTGTTACCTAACCGTAACTTGAAAATTTTGTTTTTTCTGGATAAGAGCCACAAGTTTTGAATTGAAATCTTTTTCTCGAGTCAGTATTTAAAAAAGTTCAATAGGCGATCCTGTTAATTGCCGTGTTCGGCGGATCAAAAAAAGAAATATTCTGGCGTGCTAAATAGAGCAAAGAACAATACTGCGCTAGCTGGAGACGCGTAGCACTCATTTTTAAATTTTTTATTGCTTGGTGATTTTTTAGCTCAGATACCCCCAGCGAGCATTCGTTCGATGGTCTACCTTCCATTAAACGCGCCCTGAAATGCGCACTTTTTTAAAAAATGGCCCCGTATCTGCATGTAATCTGCAAATGTCGTCGAAATACGATAGTCTTGCATGTGGAGAGAGTGAACAAAACATTTATTTGATGTTGTGCGCAAGAAAATCGGTGAATGGTATTCCGGAGGTGCTGTGTTAGACCTCGAGCGTGCAGAGGAGGCGAACGAGCGCACCAAGTCCCGTCACACGTGAGACATGAGTGCCATCTGGCAGTTTCTTTTGGAAAACAAAGTGCGTGGCCATGCGCGCCCGTCTCATAGATGATGAGCTGTACTGTAGATCGCGAGGCGACGGTTAGGTGCCACCACCTGCCCGTCTTAGCAAAGCGTTGGAAACAATCCCCGTTCCGTGCAAGCGTTGCATGGTAAGCGCAGCGTGATAAGCGCTACAGTCCTTAAAATTACTTATGTATGCGTTTTCTATGTATGCATATGCAGAATATATGCGTGTTGGTCCCCAGACATGCGCAATAATTACTTTTTAATTGACAATAGCACAAGCATGAACACTCAACCTTGAGCAACATTGGTGGTCACTGCGGATGGGGTCGGCCGTTTCAAATACCAGATGCTGGTAAGAGTGGACAAAAAGACAAATGTACAGACAGACAGACAGACAAATGTACAGACAAACAGACAGACAAATGTACAGACAGACAGACAAATGTAATGACAGACAGACAGACAAATGTACAGACAGACAAATGTACAGACAGACAGACAGACAAACAGACAGACAGACAGACAAATGTACAGACAGACAGGCAGACAGACAAATGTACAGACAGAAAGACAGACAAATGTACAGACAGACAGACAGACAAATGTACAGACAGACAGACAAATGTACAGACAGACAGACAAATGTACAGACAGACAGACAGGCAGACAAATGTACAGATAACACAGACAGACAAATGTACAAATGTACAGACAGACAGACAAATGTACAAATGTACAGACAGACAGACAGACAGACAGACAAATATACAGACAGACAGACAGACAAATGTACAGACAGACAGACAGACCGACAGACAGACAAATGTACAGACAGACAGACAGACCGACAGACAAATGTACAGACAGGCAGACAAATGTACAGACAGACAGACAGACAGACAGACAAATGTACAGACATACAGACAGATAGACAGACAGACAAATGTACAGACAGACAAATGTACAGACAGACAGACAGACAAATGTACAGACAGACAGACAGACAAATGTACAGACAGACAGACAGACAGACAAATGTACAGACAGACAGACAGACAGACAGACAGACAGACAGACAAATGTACAGACAGACAGACAGACAAATGTATAGACAGACAAACAGACAGACAGACAAATGTACAGACAGACAGACAGATAGACAGACAGACAAATGTACAGACAGACAGACAGACAGACAAACAAATGTATAGACAGACAGACAGACAGGCAAATGTACAGACAGACAGACAGACAGACATACAGACAAATGTACAGACAGGCAGACAGACAGACAGACACAGACAGACAGACAGACAGACAGACAGACAAATGTACAGACAGACAGACAGACAGACAAATGTACAGACAGACAGACAGACAAATGTACAGACAGACAGACACACAGACAGACAAATGTACAGACAGACAGGCAGACAGTCAGACAAATGTACAGACAGAGAGACAGATAGACAGACAGACAAATGTACAGACAGACAGACGGACAAATGTACAGACAGACAGACAGATAAATGTACAGACAGACAGACAGACAGACAAATGTACAGACAGATGTACAGACAGACAGACAGACAGACAGACAAATGTACAGACAGACAGACAGACAGACAGACAAATGTACAGACAGACAGACAAATGTAAAGACAGACAGACAGACAGACAGACAAATGTACAGACAGACAGACAGATAAATGTACAGACAGACAGACAGACAATTGTACAGACAGACAGACAAATGTACAGACAGACAGACAGACAAATGTACAGACAGACGGACAGACAACTGTACAGACAGACAGACAGACAGACAGACAAATGCACCGACAGACAGAGAGACAGACAAATGTACAGACAGACAGACAGACAGACAGACAGACAAATGTACAGACAGACAGACAGACAGACAAATGTACAGACAGACAGACAAATGTACAGACAGACAGACAGACAAATGTACAGACAGACAGACAGATAGACAAATGTACAGACAGACAGGCAGACAGACAGACAAATGTACATACAGACAGACTGACAGACAAATGTACAGACAGACAGACAGACAAATGTACAGACAGACGGAGAGACAAATGTACAGACAGACAGACAAATGTACAGACAGACAGACAGACAGGCAGACAGACAAATGTACAGACAGACAGACAGACAAATGTACAGACAAACAGACAGACAGACAGACAGACAAATGTACAGACAGACAGACAGACAGACAAATGTACAGACAGACAAACAGACAGACAGACAAATGTACAGACAGAGAGACAGATAGACAGACAGACAAATGTACACACAGATAGGCAGACAGACAAATGTACAGACAGACAGATAGATAGACAAATGTACAGACAGACACACAGACAGACAAATGTACAGACAGACAGACAAATGTACAGACAGACAGACAAATGTACAGACAGACAGACAGACAGACAAATGTACAGACAGACAGACAGACAAATGTACAGACAGACAAACAGACAGACAGACAAATGTACAGACAGACAGACAGACAGACAAATGTACAGACAGACAGACAGACAGACAGACAAATGTACAGACAGACAGACAGACAGACAGACAAATGTACAGACAGACAGACAGACAGACAAATGTACAGACAGACAGACAGATAGACAGACAGACAAATGTACAGACAGACAGACAAATGTAGACAGAGAGACAGATAGACAGACAGACAAATGTACACACAGATAGACAGACAGACAAATGTACACACAGACAGACAGATAAATGTACAGACACACAGACAGACAAATGTACAGACAGACAGGCAGACAAATGTACAGACAGACAGACAGGCAAATGTACAGACAGACAGACAGACAGACAGACAGACAAATGTACAGACAGACAGACAAATGTACAGACAGACAGACAGACAGACAAATGTACAGACAGACAGAGAGACTGACAGACAAATGTACAGACAGACAGACAGACAGACCAATGGACAGACAGACAGACAAATGTACAGACAGACAGACAGACAGACAGACAGACAAATGTACAGACAGACAGACAGACAGACAAATGTACAGACAGGCACACAGACAGACAAATGTACAGACAGACAGACAGACAGACAAATGTACAGACAGACAGACATACAGACAGACAAATGTACAGACAGACAGACAGACAGACAAATGTACAGACAGACAGACAGAAAAACAAATGTACAGACAGACACACAGACAGACAAATGTACAGACAGACAGACAGACAAATGTACAGACAGACAGACAGACAGACAGACAGACAGACAGACAGACAGACAGACAGACAAATGTACAGACAGACAGACAAATGTACAGACAGACAGACAGACAAATGTACAGACAGACAGACAAATGTACAGACAGACAGACAAATGTACAGACAGACAGACAGACAAATGTACAGACAGACAGACAAATGTACAGACAGACAGACAGACAGACAGACAAATGTACAGACAGACAAATGTACAGACAGACAGACAAATGTACAGACAGACAGACAGACAGACAGACAGACAGACAAATGTACAGACAGACAGACAGACAGACAAACGTACAGACAGACAGACAGACAGACAAATGTACAGACAGCCAGACAGACAGACAGACAGACAGACAAATGTACAGACAGACAGAGAGACAGACAGACAAATGTACAGACAGACAGACATACAGACAGACAGACAGACATACAGACAAATGTACAGACAGGCAGACAGACAGACAGACACAGGCAGACAAATGTACTGACAGACAGACAGACAGACAGACCAAAATTTTTGCGTCGAAGGTCCCCAAAAAAGACTATTTAAAAAGGAGGAGGTCGCTAGGGCGTAGCCGCATCTCCACTGCCAGCAACATTTTTTTTTCTGCATGCCAGTGGCAGGAGGCGTGGAAGGGGTTACGTGTCTTTGCGTAGCCACATAACCTTCAGGAAGTCATTACTCTAGCTAGCGGACTTCTTGTATCTTTGTCGTTTTTTTGTTCTCGCGCTATACCTATCGTGGCACTGCATGTCAGGCATTCGCATGATTCTCGCCGACAGACGCGGGTGCTCTTGGCGTCTCAGTTGCTTGGCAATGTCCACCGTCAGCTCCCTCCTAGAAGTACAGATGGAGCGAGAAGAGAGAGGGATCGAGAAGCAAGTCATTAAACGGTGGCGGCTAATCGCGCATTATGAATTTCCGCCGTACCAGCTGCTGCGCGCCAACCGGTTCATTGAATGATCGCCTATAGACGGAACGAGAAAGAGAAAGCGCGACGCCCGCCCAATACGCCCGAGCTATAACCCGATGGCGCTGCATTTGGCTCCGACTGTTCCGTCGGGCGCGTGTGATGAAGTCATCCCGTCGCTGGCGAGCATCCTGCCCGGACTTTCCGGAGACATGAGAGTGACAGCCTCTTCTGCACACCTGTGAAGTCGGCCGACCGCGGCAGGCAGCCTTGAGCCGGCTGCGACATTGTGGCGGCTCCTTGCTGAAACTTTTCATCCCGAACCTCTCACCAGGCACCATGCGCAGTGAGGTCGAGTATGCGGTGTTTGGAGCGCTCATGTGCGCCAACCTCGGGCTCGGACTCTACTTCTCCTGCGCGCGGCGGGTGCGCAAGGAGGCCACCACCGATGAAATGTTCTTGGGCAGCCGGAGCCTCCGTACCCTTCCGCTCGCTGGCTCCGTGCTCGCGTCAATGCTTTCTGCCATCGGTGTTATCGGCTTCAGCGCTCATTACTACGCCTATGGCTTCCATTATCTCTGGAACTTCATGTCGGCTCCGCTCATCGCCATAATCGTTTCCAAAATGGTCATACCTGTCCTGTACCAGCTTCAGGTTACATCCGTGTTCGAGGTGAGTATGTTAACTTGGTATCAAAGATCTGCGCAGCACCAACATTTATAATGGGTCGTGGCATTTTGTTTAGATTAAGCGAGCCTCAGGTTTTGACATATTGCAAGAAAGTGTGCTGCCGCCCGAATGTGCTGTAGTTCCTATACTACATAACGTCCATAAAAAATTGCGAGGTGATGTGCACAAAATCTGTCTGAAAGTTGCAGCTCTTTTGTTTTTTTTACATCGGGTAAAGATATTATTTGTCTTTTTACCCGCGCGAATGTCCGTGTACAGCGTAAACATTGACTAATTAGCACTTTTTGTATGAAGAGTTGATGTACCCGAGTTATCAAAAGCTAAAAAATTTTAAGAACTCTGTGTAATTCGTGAGTCGAGTTTCCTCAAGAATCAATTTGACGCTGAAATTTGTCGCTTTCTTACGAGCTGATTTTAGCGTACGACCTGCTTCATGAACGCCAGCTGTTGTAATCGATGCAATATAAGATCAGTGGCTGAGTGGATGCCGGGGGCAAAAGTACTCGTAAAACGTCTACGAACATTTTTGCTCCTGGAAAATGAGTTACTTCGTCGATTAAGAATGTGACTGAAGTGTGCTGTCTAGAAATAATTAATGCACTGTTGATTCTTAGCACCGTTCTCATTCTTATATCCCAGATTACACGTCATGACCAAATCAAGCTTTTCTTCCTGATTTAGTTTGCACACAACATATATTCTGCATCTTGCATGAACGTACTCACCAGATTGATGAGTTTCACGCTGTTCGCGTCACGTAGTATTGTGACTTATTCGGTTGAGAAAGCTTTGGTTGTCCTTCCTTTAAAAAAACTCGAAGCGTTAAAGAGCTTCCTTTAAAAAAAACTCGAAGCGTTAAAGAGCTCATTTCGCAAAAATTCGGGCGACGGCATCAGCGTAGACGTCATTAGTTGTGAGCGAATAATTAGCGCTTTCTGTGAGTGAATATTTGAGATAGACGGAAATAAGTAAGATGTCTTCGGTTAGAGTGAGAGTCGAACCTAACACTTCTGTATGGCCAGTAGATGGCCTATCGAACCACAGGTGGTCGAAATTTCCAGATCCCTCCACTACAGCGTCTCTCATAATCATATCGTAGTTTTGGGACGTCAAACCCCACAAATCAATCAATCAATCAATCAATAGTTGGCCTATCAATGGGCCACGCCGATGCTTCGACCTGCTTCGTAAAAGAAAACTATAAGAATGCCATGTTGCAGCAGCTGCCTCCTTGACGCATGTATAACTGCGCGGCAGTATCGCAGAATAGCACCAGGCGTCGAAACGTGTTAATTTCACAACAACGGGGTGGATTAAAGCTGCCCACCCATTACAAAGTACGAAGCTTCCCAGGTGTGGGTGGCATCTTACGGATGTCTAGTGGGTACTTCGACAATTTCCGAAGGAAGTATTGTGGCATAGTGGGAACTTCGTAAGTGTACCTTCAATTGACATTCTAGCATAGTGTGAAACGGCCAGTGTTATGCGCACAAACGTTCTTTTCCTTGTGGCACGGTCAAAGGCGATGCGAACGGGACCCATTAACGCTATCACGTTCTACTTTAGAAAGCAAAACTCAACCACCCTCCAAGTTTTTCTCCTTTTCATGCTAATGTGATATTCGAAACTTCGCTATACCATGATGTTTCCTCATCTGACCTTTTTCTAACACACGAAATCTTCGGCAGCAATGGGGAATGCTGCGAAACTGATTAAACAAAAAGGCTGTCGAAGGCCGATGGCCATCGGCTGTTCAATGAGATACAAAAGGGGGGGGGGGGGTCATTAAAGCTATGCTGGGGTTTATATAGTAAAAAAAATTGCCAAAGGAGGTGATAAAAATTGCTCTTTGGGCCTTCCTATGCGTTGCCCGATAGTGTAATATCTTCCAATACGTACAGATTTGTTGTTCTTGGTAATATTACTGCTATTAAAATCTCTTACAACACAAATATGGGCTTCTTGTCCAGATAATTGCATAAATAGCGTCTGTGGCCTACTGTTGAATCGGATTTTCTGGTTTTCAGTTTCCTCAGGTAGCTTAACTTCTTCGTTAGCACCGGCATCAACAAATCCCGTCCATATATATTTTTAGTGGAGCGATTGCGCTGGCATATATAAGGACTCGTCCATCATTGATTGGTCATTGGTTTTCGGCGAAAACAACAGTGATCAAGTTGATCGGTTCCTGAAGCTTAATTACACGAGTACACACAAATTCATTCTATATACCCAGTGTTTCAATAACTGCACTCGAGAAACCTAATAAATGGGAGAAATGGCGTATTTGCGTAATGTCTTATGATTACTGTTTCAGTGGCGGCATACACCTTGAGAATACTATGGACGTTACAACAGAGAGTTTAGAAATTAGATGATTTAGCTTTTCGATTAGTTGAGGTGGGAAGTCAGCTCAAATACAAGAATTAATGTCCTTGCGAAGTGCCCATTGTCAATTCGAGACTTCCACAAAGTAGTTTCTGGTAAATTGACAGTCAAATCGAAAACGAAGACTCAATGAGAGCAACTGTACGACGACCCTAATGATGTCACTCTTCGTGAATATAACGGAAGTGGTGTTCGTTCTTCCTAATTCGTCAACCTTTGTGCGTCATTCGTGCTTTAATGGTAAGAGACCCAGCCCACACGCCGATAAAGTGAAATAGAGCAGTGTAAAAATGCTCGCTAATTCTGGACGCCCTGAAGTAGCCTGGCTATAGCGCTCTTCCGTTCTGGTTTCGTAGTTGAAACTGGTCGACTACCAGTGCCCGCTTTTTTCAAAATCTTAAAGCGACAACTGTTTACTGGCAGGAAGAACTCCAACTCACCCATTTGACTGGACCACCTTCCTCCAATAATTGAAGGTTTGTTATCTCGACTTCTTCACAACTTGACCTGGCCGATGTCTCCCGTCATGCTATCTTGTTATCTTTATCCGTACATCAAGAGTAACTGTGAACTCAGCATGCAAACATCGTACTTCCTTTATGTTAACACGAAAGTGTTTTATACCGGGATCCACCATGGCTCCATGACGTCTTTTCGTCGCAGATATGACATTGTCAAATATTTAATATGAGATTCCAAAGTTATAAATGAGATGAAAAAGTGCAGCTAGCGGGGTGTCGAACCAGTGGCCTTGCGCTCTTCAGCTCGTGGCGCTAACTATGCCACAAAACGACCTTTCTGCAACATGTTAACGGTGAGCCATTTATATACACCATGTACCGCTGCTAGTCCTGAAAACTCTGCAACTTCAGTGCATTTCCGTCATCAGTAGCGAGTTGGCCCGACGCGTGTGCGCTCTAAAGGTCGTCGTGCCGCGCCACCCAGGGCGTCGCCGTGAGCGCGTGCCTCCACATGGCATGGTCAAAATGTGTATAGATGATCTCTAGCGTGGTGGCTCGCTCACACGCTCGCTTATGACGGGATTCCGGGTGCTTAGTACCTTTTGTGCTTCAGAGTAATTCTAAGAGAGAAAGGAAGAGAAAAGTGAGCCCCGTAACTGTCTGCTTCAGCGAGCGACACCTCAACAGTTGCTCACAAGAGATGGGGGTGAGGAGGGAAATAAAGGATAGGAATAAAAGTGTAAAGAGAGAGAAAGAGGCGTGAGGTGGTAAGCCAGAGAGCGACGACATATTGAGGGGATAGGAGAGATAGGAAAGATGGAAACACGGTCACAGGAGTCCGAGGACGGGGCACCACTTGCGAGAGCTCTTGTCGAGCGAGTCCCCTTTTGTGCTTCCACTGCAAGTTTACATTGTAGTTACAGATGTTCAAGAGAGTAAGAACGTCCTATCGCTCAGTACGACGGCTGCGTTTACGAAAGGAGCATGCTCCTCACACGTGAAGAAGTAAAAATTACGACCGTTGTTTGCGCTCGTTTTGTGTGTGCTTACTTCGTGTGTGCTTTCTGCTTGAGGTTTGCGCTGCAAGTTTCGCGCTTCTTGCCATTCTTAGCGTGACATTGCAATTTGTTTCTGCCCCATTCACTCTTTCGTCCTTAAGGCGAAACAATGCACAATTAATTCGCACCTACCTCGGCAAGGACATGTTTCACTTTCTTCTTATACTGATTTCTACAAAGAGGTATCAACCAGATTTTTTAAAGGATTCTCAGACAGGCTTCTTGAAACCCCTGCATACACCGTAAATAAATTAGCTGATTGGTTTTCTTCTGAATTTACAACTTTTCTAAAGCACAGAGACACTGCAGGACTCCACATGCAGGAAACTTGTGACGCGATTGAGACTGCCGCTGGAACAGCGGGGCGCCATTTAATTGATTCGTAGCCTAGTTGTGGCCAAGTTGTGCGTCTAATCAGTGCAAGGAAGCGTTTCGTTTTTATTTTTTTAACTCTCTCGAAACATTTCAGTAAACGTAATCATGACTCATACGTTGCACAGCTGGAAAAAAGTGATTCTGACAGCGCTATCAAAGTATTGGAAGCCTATCACCAAGCGCTACGGCACAACAGCATGGCGCTTTGCTTTACTGCTTTCCAGCAGTAGGTTATAGGTCTAAGATATCGCTGACTGCTTGTTAATCATTTATCATCCTGTTTATAAAGCCACAGGTTCCATCATCCGGAGACCACGACAGTTTCTACATGTAATACTATTTTTCTAGATGATACCACATCAGAGAGTCTGGTTCATGTGCTTATTTTAAGCCGGCCTTTTCATGTGACCTAGAGCTATTGCATACGAAGGTAAAACAGCAGCGAGCCTGTTTCGCAAACGCAGCTAGCAACTGTATTTGGCGGACAATCTGATGCTGAGGCCAATTTTCATATTTCATGACGCGGCCGCTGCCGTGGATCGGATTAATAGTATAGTTATTGCCAGTAAAGTTCATCGTTGGTTAGTGACACACCAAGCATGTCAACAGGTGACGCGCTACGCATGTCACTTGCAAAAACGGATTGACGATTTCCCGAATAGCTGCGGTTAGTAGTCGAGCCTTGGCGTGCCTACATTATGTAAAGTTTTAGTGCTTACACTAACGCTAGTGCGGCCCCGACGGCAACACCTCCACCCTCGTTAGAGCGTATGTCGTTATATTGGTCCTGAGTTGATGACGACTTTTAATTACTGTTTTAATATTTTGCCATTCCTTCGCATGCCAAAAACTGTTCATGCTTTTCCGGAACTTAACTCTGGCTGCACATTTGGTGTTTCGTATTATTACCTAATTTATCTCATCAGTGCCTCGTCCAACATACTTTATCTTCTTCACAGCGTATTGTTCTTTCGTGTGAAGAGCTCTTTGGTGGAGTTCAGCATGGAGTTGTGCTGCATCGCTCAACTGTAACAAATTTCGTAAGACTATACAGATTGATACAGATACAGAGCGCCTGAACTTTAGAGAGCTCAGGTTAAAACAATTTCTGGCAAACTCACCTTCCTTAGCTCATGTTTCGTTTCTTATGGAGTAAATAAATAGGTCGATCAATTCTGGAAAGCTTGCGAATGACATTGTTCTCTTTTCATAATACATGCACTTCTTTATGAAAGGAATGTCTTGGCAAAAAAAAAGAGATTTCCAGGTTAGTTTTCTTTGTAAAGGGCGAAATTTATCGAGCAGCTCAATATATATTCCAACTAGCATCGAGAGACAGCGCAATGGAATAAGGACATCAAATGTACTCGCCATTTTGGCGCCTCCATTTTGACATCAATTTGTTAAGCAGTTTTTTTTTTCTTGAAGCAAGAGCTCACATTCTTGGATATTGAGATGAAGTGGACATGGTTCACTCAATTAGGGTGAAGTTACGATCATTGGTCAGATAGAGCACTACGCTGACCTGATTTCCGGCGAATTTTCTGCTCACGCCTTATTCTAAATAATACCCAACCACCTGAATCACGTGGACAAAATTTTATTAAAATACAAGTAAGCGATCAAATGAATGAATTCATTGTTCAGATATCACTTCGCGCCAACTCTTACTCACTCTCCTGTATACAAGGTGAACCTTGTACGCAACGCTATTGCGCGTATAAAGAACGTGAGGGCAAACTTTGGACGCGATAGAGCCTGTCGCTGAGACAGTGGGGCCCCATCTAAATGGTTCATGGCCTAATGTACACTAGTGCCAGAAAACCTTGCCAGCGCACGAGATACGCAGCTGGTGTGTGTGAATTAAAAAGCATTATCTTTTGCCATAAACTGCAGACAAGGCTGCAGAAAACAAGCTAGAATACTCGACTGTCTTTTTATATCTACCTTCACTGGTTAAAAAAAGCCAACCCGCTTTCCAGTGTTCTTAACTTACATCAAGGTCCTTCCCATCTGCAGTTACACCATCATGAATGCTTTCTTGTAACGATATGCTGTGTTCTGTGTACTAAACGGCAACTTCCCTAACATTAAATGAACAAAACGTTCACAAACTTTAAGTGCATAGGCTTAATCCATGAAAGGTATCTACGTAAGGCATGCGCATAATTCATAAAAGTGACATGCGACTACAGCTTCTTGTAGTCACTCGACAGTGACTCAACTACACAACCTTTGATTGAGCAAAGTACACCAGAATACAATAGACTATGCAACTAGACATGGCGAAGAATCAGTATACTACCAACAACTTGACATAATTGCGCCTTCATTTTACTCTACAGTCTTTTTGTAGCAGCTATGTTCTCATTCATTCGGATTTGTTTTCCTGTTTGCGTGAATAAAATCCCCCTCTATGTTCGAATAACGTCACTTGAGAAATTTATTTATATATGTGCATGCTGCTGCTTCCTGCGATTTTTGGCAATTCCTTGTGTACTTACTTGTTATCAATTTTATAAGCCCCAGTACAGTCTGCTGAGCATTCAATTTCTAGATTCGTGAAGCGGCTTTGGGCAGCTTTTATCTACAACCCCTGCGCTTGTTTTATAAGACGGAAGAATAAAACTGTATTGAACTAAGTCAAGTGAAATAACACCTATATTCAGACGTTATTGCAATTTACCAACCATCTTGGTATACTGACTGAAACTTACGCCAGAAGCCAATACGCTATGCTTTCTTTTTTGTTTTTAATACTTGCCTTCATAGCTTATGGCACGAGGAGAGAAGAGTTCAGGGCACTTGTCACATGCGGAGCTTGTTAAAGCGGCATTTATTTTATTGCGGCTATTTGCTGTTTCTCGTTGTTTTGCCGCCAACAGCCGCAACATTTGTTCGATGACATGAGCATGCAACGCTTGTGGCTGCCTGCACGACCAAGCTGGCCGCAATATGCCTTCATTCCCTTTAACATTATCGTCCAACCCGTGTTGAAGAAATATTTTTGAAATAAGAAAATTCTCTAAATGTAAAATATGATTAGCGTCTGGCGTTGCCGATCATGACACTTTTCCCTTGCATAGATAGACATGTTTAATCGGTAGCGTGCTGTTGACCAATAAAAGTCGTTACACTGATGGATTTAGTTAGAGATATGGTGACAGATTGTTCTGAGAAAGCATGGCGCTATTAAAATAACTACATAATATCATTAAGATGTCGAAAAAAACATTGCAACACCACCATATTGTTACAATTTAAACATTTGTATTATAAGAGCACGGCTGAAAGTGATCACGTGCGCTGGATATCGTATTAAGTGTTGGTTCCCGTTGCCCGTTGTGCTTTAAAGGCATCCTATAATAGGTGAACTTCGAGCATCATATATCTTTCATTGCGTGCTATCTCTGACGACCCTATTTATACAGCTATATTCCTCAACTATTTAAAAATTCAATCTCTGGAGCTCTACTAAATATACACATACGGTATAGTTTAGCGAAAGTAAGGAAGGGCCCCAAGGAACAGTGTAAGGAGCGGTCTTCCTTGTCTGTTTTGTTGTTATTTGGGCAGCATTCCTACTTCGCGCTAACCTACCACATTTATTCGACCACCGGTCAGATTTCCTGAATCCTAAATACAAGTTGCCGATATGAATCGAATGGTTATACCGGGGAGCCCACTTCGATTAATACCTCGAACGCGATCTCCTCACCGGCCTTCGCAGGTAGAATACCTTTGCATATCTTTTAAATTTATAATACGCAAAGTGGCTGGCGCGACCTTGGGAGCGCTTTGTATACTTTGTTTTTAAGAGCGATACAACGAATCGTACTTTATTTTCCTACCAAGTGTTTTTCTTCCTGCGTTGCTGCTGCCCCAAAATGCCTGTCCATCAAAATGAACAGGATGAAGGGGAGCTGTTACTAACACACAAAAACGAGAAAAAAAACACTTTAAAATACGACGCGCAAACGAACAAACGCACACAAACAAACATTGCAAAAAAATTGTATGTGAAGGCTGACAACTCGGGAATGGTCAGGCGACATGCGCTGGACAAATAAAACTAAACAGAAACAATCTCTGCTTCCGTATCTCTCTGTGTGTTTTTTTTTGTGATACAAGGACGCAGGAAACAGAATCGAACTACTCTGTCTGCCAGCAGCACGCGTGGGGCAATTCGGCCAGCGACGAACGAGAGAGGTGGGGATTCTGTCAAGGCGCGTCAATTGCGTAAACGCCAAGCGGCATGCTCGCGTCTCGCCCACTTCGTGACAATCGTTTCACTTTCGTCCTTGGGCTTCACAAGGCTACGATCAAAACGAATGCCACGCGAACAAGCGTCCGGCGAGAAACTGCGAGTTTGGCGAGAGCGAAGCATGGCGCTGGTGTGTGCTCTTGCACCGGTGTTTCATCATGGTGGAAGTCGTTGCAGGTGCCCCATTTCCGTAGAGAATGTTCACCGTCAGCCTTAATTTCAAAGGAGCTGCATACAGAACAATTGCCGAACCCTTTTCTGCTGAGCAAGGTGAATTGGCTTTTTTTTTTAATTTTTTTAACCTCAGAAGGTCAAACCCAAAATCTGTTACGTAGTTATGCTGACTACAAACCACACGTTTCCATTTGTATATAAGTGTATAAATAGCTCGTCCAAGAAATTTTTTTCAAAGCAACAGGGTAAACACATTAGCATACACAAATATGCTGTCGAGAATATTTCTCGCATAGACTTTTTTTTATTAAACAGAGTAAGGTCGTTTTTTCCACCTTCGTTCTCAGTATCTCAACATAAATTGGTTCCAATCTAAAACCAAGGCACTTTCTCTCAAAGTAGCCTCCCAAGAACAATAAAAGTATGAACAATGGAGAAGACGAGTGCTTTTCATTGACATCCTGCTATTAACATTCTTCATTGACATCTATTGCTGTTAAGGACACATGTTAGAATGAAAGCGTGACTAACTGTATAAAAATAAAAAGAAATATTGGATGTGCGTGCTTTCATTACAAAATTTTTTTTTTGTGTATCACTTTCCTCTGGAAGCATTGGCACGCTCACTGAAGCTCAAATGCCGCACCACGTAGTTTAAACGTGCCGAAGAATACGAAAACCACCGAGGGGTAACACTGACATTCCCTCTCAAAGTTGTCACTTCATTGCTGTTCTGTATGCAGCTTGCCTTTTTTTCTTTCACAAAACACCTTTTTGTAATATGGCCATGGCCGAGTGGCGAACATGTCGCAAAGAGGAAACAAAAACGATAAAAAAACTAAACGACAGGTATGAGGCGATGCGATAAATTCCTTGAATATCAACGGCACGTACGTAAACGAAAAAAAAAAGCGATAGACTTCAACGCCTGGCCAAACACTTAGGCGAACGCAAATAAGGACAAAAGGTAAGTGATGACAGCACGTCTGCTTCACTTGTGGAGTTGAGGGTCATCATGCACGACACTTCTGTGGTTGTCAAGTGATCCAATCGCATAGTTCTTGATTGTGAAACGCGGCACGTGAACACGCTGATGCGCCTAGCATTTTCTCAGTCTCTCACTCCCATTTTCGCCATGGAGTTAAACCGTTGATTTCATAAACATTTCGACATCAGCGTAGTTGTCTGTGTCGGCGTCGTTGGTTGTGAGCGAAAAATCTGTATTGTTCGTGAGTGCAGAATCAACGATGACGTCAGTTAAATAAATAATTAAAAATCACAGCATATCGACGGACTTAATTATGATGAGGGGGGGAAGGGGCAAATGCGTCCGCACGCCCGTTCGAACGTCCATCCGCCCGTCCAACTGTGCGTCGATCTGTCCGTCAATGCATCTGTGCGTCTGTCTGTCTGTCTGTCTGTCTGTCTGTCTGTCTGTCTGTCTGTCTGTCTGTCCGTCCGTCCGTCCGTCTAGTGAACACTTCAAGTACCACCGTCTCGCATCTTTTCATCATATATTGATTATATATAAGTGACGTCATCTAGTGGACATTCCAAGAACTAAACTCCCCTGTGGCCCATACCCGAGAGAAGTGCTTACTACTGAGGGCAGGACGATAGGGTGACGACTCAAAGAGCTTTGCCCTTAAAAAAGTACAGTTCGAGTGAAACCCAAAACTCAGAGAATATGCATGGCAAGCAGGCCTACCGCAGGGCCATGTTTTACGTGAAAATGCATGAGAAAATCGTACCTACTGCAATAGAAATTTTGAAATAGTTTGAAACAACCGATGTTACAGCACAGACAATCGCTTTTTACGACATGGTGAAAGTACCGACCAAGAACGGAAGGATCGAACACGAATTACATGTCACCCTTCCAAGTTTTATTGTGATTTGCGGTGGGCCTAGGCATTAGAGCCAGAAAAATGGTTTCAAAGTTAGTTCTGTGAAAAAAAAATTGTTCTGCTGAAATAAAATATACTAATTTTGGGAGGCCAAATATGCTTTTCTGGCAGTTCTGCGGTTCCCAAAATTACAACGCACGTAAGTAAAAAATGGTGTGCTTCTTAGTCATGTCATTTATTCTGATGAAAGAACTAGCAATATAGAATGTTGTGCGTGAAATGGTTCTCTTCACCTGTTGTAAAATGTTAGACAAAAAAAAGTCACACATCACAAACAGCTCAAAATATTTGTATTTCAAGTATTTATTGCTAGAGAGAACTTCAACTGAGGATAATAAAACTCCGTAAATATTCACTTTATGCTTTCGCTTTGTTTTCAAGTAACTTTCGTGGTTTTATCACGCTTCCTACTACTTCATAATTGTGATGAAAGGCAAGTGGCGTGGCAAAGACACGAACTTTTGTAAATAGTTTTCTCGAAAACGCCACTTTAAATTTTTAATCCCTCTGATTCAAGTCAAAGACCTCATCTACCAATCTGTCAAACAAAAGTATGCATTAGGAGATGATTAACACAAAACAAACGTTTTGAAGAAACCCGACGTTTCGAAACTGACTTGGTTCCTTCCTCGGGGGTGACTGCGGAGACTACGTAGCAGCGGCGCCTTCAAAGCACTCGCGGGGTGGATAATGACCTCTCTCTCTCTCTTTCTCTTTCTCGTATTGCCGGCTGAGGCAGATGGCCAGAGACGGTTCCACCCACAAGGAGGTTGCTGCTGTCAGGCGGCTGATCGCCCGACAAACATTGCTTTACCACGCTGCACGTTTGTTGTAGAACTGCTCTTTTTTTTTGTGATTACATTGTGTACATTTATTTTGAAGAACTTGTACGTGATTTTCAATACGTACCGAACGGCCTGGCCGCAAAGCTTACTTGGTCAAATGGGAGGCGTTACAAATAGTTACTGGCAAAACTAATGCAGTGTCGTTTTCTTAAGCGAAATGGAAAAGGATGTTTTTGACTTCATTCAGGGGGGTTTAAAAAATTAAAGCTACATTTTAGTAAGATATTTTCAGACATCCTTTTTTTGCCACGCCACTTCCGATTCACCATAATAACGAAGTGAAACTAACCGTGCTAAAACCACGAAAGTTACTTGGAATGAAAGCAAAGTATCAAAGTTATTCCGTACCGAGTTTCATAACCCCCCACTTTATGCAGTTCGTAGTGATAGATTCCTGACATACGGGTATTTTGTGCGCTTTGTCGTGTTTATGATTTTTCCCCTTTAAAATTTAGTCAGAGGGAAGAAACAACATTTACTAATAAGATTCCGTATCAATTGTTCTTCGACGAGAATAAATGCTGTGTTTAAGATGTGCACCATCAGAAATGGTGACCCGGACCTCGTGTTCAATGTTGCCTGATGACACACCCAGAATCGAGGCCAGCAGTTCAGAAGGCGTTGCACACTGTACCTCCATCACGCCCCGCCGCGGTGGGCTAGTGGCTAAGGTTCTCGGCTGCTGACCCGCAAGTCACGGTTTCGAATCCCGGCTGCGGCGGCTGCATTTCCGATGGAGGCGGATATGTTGTAGGCTTGTGGGCTCATATTTGGGTGCACGTTAAGGAACCACAGGTGGTCTAAACTTCCGGAGCCCTCTACCACGGTGTCTCTCATAATCATGTGGTGGATTTCGGAAGTTAAATCCCCCTTATCAATCAAATCATCACCCCTTCATGCTATCGTGATATACTTAAACGCAAAGTTCAAACGCAAGATTTTTTTATGGTGTTTGTCTGTACTTTTCCATTACTTTATTTTGCCAAATGGCTGACCTTTCAGCAAGACTTGACGTGGCTGAAAACGTATACTTTCACAAAAAATGAACGCCTGCCCTCCTCCTCATCCCACCATCCCTTCTGTAATCAATTGCCTTCAGTGGTCCCTACGGTAATTTTTCCAGCTTCGGTGCTTATACGGCAGCTCTAGATTGGCGTGAGCACTGATTCTCCCATTGAAATAGACGTAAAAAGTTGATATTTTATTAAACCACTAAGGCCAATTTGAATGAACTCTATATTCCACCTTCATATGCGGGAAAAAGTTTACATTGATCAGCTCCCTGAGGCAATGTTTCCACTTTCAACTTCTGATGTTGTTCTTAAAATTGGTCGAAATCAAGTAAGTTTCAAAATACACGCACGAAGCTTTGATGATCAACAACTGTTTTCTAAAAATGACTTAGGAGTTCTGTAATCTGCATTCCCCAGAGTGTCTGAAGCGGACAAACGTAAAGAATTTGAACAAAGAAGCTACAATGTGTATTTCCAATATTTATTGCGCAAAGAAACGCCATTTAAATGTGATGTTTCAAATATTTATAGCCTTGGTAGTTAATAACTAACGGTATGTTACGAATGAAATGCTTTGTGGGTTGTTCTTATCGACTGGCGTAATTTAAAACTTAAGGATTCCAATCTCGCGATTCTAATATTGAAAGAGAAATTATTGTGGTTTACGGGCCTAAATCACGATATCATTATTAAGAACACGGAAGTCACGGACTACGAATTACCTTATACCGCTTGGTGTTGCTAAACGCGTATGCGAGCCTTAGACAGATGTGTTGACTTTAAATTGTAGTCCTTTTATTCCATGGCCTTGCCATAGCTGTTAAACCGCAAGGTGGGTCTTTCGCTAATCATCTTTATTTGTTTGTTTTTATGCTTCCTCATTCACGGACTGCCGATGTGGCGATTATAACGTCAAATGAATTCACCACTCATGAACGCGGATATTCTATCCCAGCTTTACGCTGGGATAGAATAGTTGCGCTACACTGACAGTGGTGGTTTGATGAATCGACCGTACAACTGACGTTCTGTGTTTCCACCGCAGTGCTTACACAAACCTGACACTGTGAGAAGGTCACTGAAACTTTCTATTTATTTTTTTACATCCGGCTTGCGACACCGTCGATAAGCTGCGATTGCTGGTATGCAATGCCGCCGCCAACACATTAAACATGCGATTCGTTCTGTAGCTGCGTAACCCTTGATGCCGATGGAGCAGCTGGTCAAAATGCCTGCATTTTGCACCGACAAGAACTCGGGCGTAGAGTCATATTTTACTATCTAAGAAGTTAATCTTATTACCATTTACCTTTACTTGGTTATACACAGGTGACGACTTAAGGGTGTGAGATTTATGCAAAGATTCGAATAACAAATTGGAAGCGTTCCATTCGATTCGCTACTCGAAGAAAACAGTGCGTAAAACAGATACGGAATATTTTTTTTTTCGAATAACAAACACCAATGAGAAAAAACGCAAAAGAATGCAACGTTAAAACTCAGAGGTATAACGTTTCTTGTTTTAATAATCGATTACCGCGATGCTTAGAATAACGGAAAGCTGGGAGAGTTTTTACTGACCCATGATGGCAGTTGAGAGTGCAAAACGCACAACATACACAAGACGGGCGGTCGTCTTGTCAAGTTTCAGATGCGAAGCAGCTAATGGCGAAGCTCAATCTAGTGCGGGCTGCCCGCAGCGGTGGTCTAGTGGCTAAGTTACTCGGCTGCTGACCCACTGGTCGCGCGATCGAATCCCGGCTGCAACGGCTGCATTTTCGATGGTGGCAAAAATGCTGTAGGCCCGTGTGCTTAGATTTGGGTGCACGTTGAAGAAACCGAGATGGCCGAAATTTCCAGAGATCTCCACTGCGGCGTCTTTCATGATCATATGGTGGTTTTGGGACGTCAGACCTCACATATCAGTCAATCAATAGATCCGGTGTGCGTAACCACCCTTACTACGCACGGGCAACAGTTAGCGCAAGCCCTGCCAGAAGGCATTCACGCGCTCACACGTTCCGATATGCGAGGGGCTCGGCAACGCCACCTAGCAAAATATTATCAGACCTGCTCACTGCTGCCATGGTGTCACGTGACTTGACTGAGCGAGCGCGCCTAGGAGGTTGTGAAGCCACGTTTTCCATGAAAATATAAAACGTTCACAGTGAGTTTTACATGTGCGATAGTTTGCCTTTTGTGTTGGAATTGTTGCTGGTTTAAGGAATGCATTACGTATTAAATTGTGTGTGTGTGTGTGTGTGTGTGTGTGTGTGTGTGTGTGTGTGTGTGTGTGTGTGTGTGTGTGTGTGTATGTGCGTGCGTGCGTGCGTGTGTGTGTGACTTATCTGTGAGTCATATATTTATTATTGCAAATGTATGATTGTATGCTATCGAATGTGTGACCGATATATAACGGCAAAGTTCAATCGTCCAACACAGCGACGAAATAAATAGGGTAAACTTTATTCAATCTCTATTCTTTATTTTCACACTCACACACGCACTCACATATCTATACACGCATACAAACACGTGCGCGCGTGCGTGTGCACACGCTGTGTCGGTGGAACTTCGGCAGTTTTTTTCTGCTGAGTGAGTGCTTTTTAAGTATTCCGGCTTGAAGTGGAGCTCACACACTTGTAAACGAATTAATAAAGCGATGTATCGCAAGCTTTTTGTTCCACATGCCTCTCATCGACTAAGGTACAAAATAGGGAAATCTTTGAAGTGTATGCAGGTGTCCACATTCGGTTAAAAAGCAGCAGTACACATTTCAAGGGAATAAACTAGGCGAAGGTGCTGGTGAGGCTGGTGCATAATTGCAATACCGAAAAAAATGCCGGAGTAGTGGTAAGAAATACTCTGTATCACACTACAGATGCGCGACGCCCCTCACCAGCCCTACTTCCCTGTTCTCTATACTATTCCGAGGTGTTACAATAAGCCTGCGGTACTGGGCTCCAGTAGCAAAATGTTTACCGACCCTGAAGGGGACTCACCTCTTCTCTGAGAATATGTGGCCGCCCGCGCTTATTGCTTAATTTTGAAGTGTTAGCGGTGCGAGCATGATAACGCAAAAACGCCTCTCTATATATTTCCGCTTGCGAAGCCAGTTTAGTGGAGCGTGAAGATGCGTCTACTTTGTTTCACCGTCGTTTTGGCAGCCAAGCACACGGCGTCTTGGCAAACGCGCTCGTCAAAATACGCGAGACCTACGCAGTTCCTACAGCGCTGTCTCGGGACGCAACGTTATTTCCCGGCTGCGGCGGCTGCATTTCCGATGGAAGCAGAAATGTTGTAGGCCCGTGTGCTCAGATTTCGGTACACGTTAAAGAACCCCAGGTGGTCGAAATTTCCTGAGCCCTCCACTACGGCGTCTCTCATATTCATATGGTGGTTTTGGGACGTTAAACCCCCCATATAAATCAATCGACGCAACGTTATCGCAGGGTAGAGCGTCAGTGACGCTTATCTAAAGGTGTCTTATGTCAAGACTTACGATAACAAGTCAGAAACGCACACGACATCATTTTACAGAAGGAAGCGAACGTGCTTTTAAAGCAAGTCCCATTTGATTTGTGGGGTTTAACGTCCCAAAACCACCAGATGATTATGAGAGACGCCGTAGTGGAGGGCTCCGGAAATTTTGACCACCTGGGGGCTTTTAAAGCAAGTCAAAACCATGCCTTCGTATCGCGCCCAGAACGCGTGTTGATGCCATCCCGATGAACGGAACGCTTTAATTTCGCTTTTTGGTAGTTTCTGTGGAATTGAAATTATCAGACCTCCGGTACAATGTCTATAGCGGCGACAGTTGGCGCTGCTGCACTGCCCCATTGCGAGAGCTTGTATGGGCGTACAATGCACGAACATTCAGTTAACGATTGATTGATTGATATGTGGCGTTTAACGTCCCAAAACCACCATACGATTATGAGAGACACCGTAGTGGAGGGCTCCGGAAATTTCGCCACCTGGGGTCCTTTAACGTGCACCCAAATCTGAGAACACGGGCCTACAGCATTTCCGCCTCCATCGGAAATTCAGCCGGCACAGCCGGGATTCAATCCCGCGACCTGCCGATCAGCAGGCGAGTACCTTAGCTACTAGACCACCGTGGCGGTGCTCAGTTGACGTAACAGGTCATATCACCACTCAGCACTTCACAGACGCAGAGAAACGCCGTCATCTTCATGCACTCGCCAAGAGAAACACCAGCACACCATGACATGCTTCGCATGACTTAGAAATCTTGCTCTCTAGAACGGGGAGAACATGCAAGTGCCCGTCTACTCAGCAGTAAACGAGGGTCAACACTTATTGACGTCATAGGTCATTCCAGGAGTATACTGAGCAGGCCTGAATTCTTCCTCTATGTGGTATTGGGCTGGGTAAGACGCTGTAGCGTTTCCTCTTCACACTCTCTCAACCATCATGTGATGGCGTCGGGGAACGAGATTCTGCAGACGCGTCATCAACCAACGCGTTGTATCGCTTAATACATTAACTGATGAAATGGAAGCGCTTAGTGTGTACTTCGGAAGAGCTTGCGGATGCAACGCTTCTTTCGCAGAAGGATCAACTATGCCTGACAAACTTAGGCAAAGAGACCCTCACTCGCTTTGGATACTCTACTAGACCACAATATTGTCGGCAGAACATTACTAATATGGCTAAGAAAACACGCCAACACATAACCATGAGCCCCATTCTGCGAAACATGAGCATATTGTACCGCGGGGCGAGAAGGCAGGCTAAAGCATGACAGCTTTAGTTACAGCTCGGTGAAAGTCACGAGGTGGTCTACACTGATGCTGTTAAATCAAGCAATAGTCGCGTAGCAGTTCAACCAATGCCGCATGCCGTTAAAACTGTCGCAGCATCCATTAAAACAATCTGCACAGCGACGGCGGAAGCAGTGGTTATTGCACTGGCTATTCTAACTAAAGAGGCAGAGAATACCTATGCATTACTCCTGTCTAATTCCCAGGAAACTTGGAGAATGTTTCTCGGTGATGTACTACTGAATTTCGCCTTGAGAATACTACGTGACAACTGATACAGAACCATGTCATAGTCTGCTGCCCAGGCCACGAGAGTAACTCGGGTAATGAGCTGGTGCAATGTTTCGCTCGTGATTTGAGCAACCGATTGAAGAACGACACCGATAATGAGTACGAACCTTACACTGCACGCGATATACTGGAGCATCAACGTAGGACAAGACAGCAGTATGCCCCGCCGCACAAATTACTTAGGGTCGACGAAGCTCACCACATTAGACAAATTCATGTGAATACCTATCTATATTTAGAAAATTTTCATCGCATAAGCCCCAATGTGTATGTAAACCAATGCCCGTGGTGCGAGTTGAGACCGACGTGGCAACACGTCACATGGGAACGCCGCAGCAAGCCTATGGAGCTGCAGTCGCATCTGATACTTGCCAGCAGCGGAGGCCGCTGGTATCCCGGAATCGGGAAAACGCCCCGTACGTTTGCCCCTCGCTTTTGTTTAACTTTTTTAAATTAATGAATGCTGTATCATCATCATCATCCTGGCCAGAACGCGCTTGCACACGCCAGTATGTTCGAGCCTGCGTATGTGGTTGTGTAAGAGGCTGTGACCTCTCCGCCTTCCACTCGCTCAGCAACCGCGTGATGGCGTAGGCGAACGAGATTCTGCAGAAGCATGGTGAACGCATGTGCTCCCATGTGACGCGGAGATGGACCCACGTGGCATGCTCCAACAAGAGTTCAGGACGAGTAACAGCAATGAAACTACAGTAAACTCGCGGTGTGCTTCACTAGCGAGAACGCGTTAACATCGCGTAGTGTGCCCGTGATGAATGGAACTTTAGGTCCACTCATGCGCTGCTTCGCATGCTACGCATGACTCTCCCTAGTGGAAGATGGTGTAATTTTTCTTTAGCATCATCTGTGCTCTGCGCTACCAAATGTTATTATGAACCAGCACCAAGATGCATGTAGCCCAAGGCTTGACGGCACTATTGACGCTTTATTTATACCAGAATAAAGTTGATATTTGCTAAATTCGCAGTTTCGCCAAAGAGACAGAGACACCGATTCACTGTCTTGATCACGACATTCGTGATGATGCCGATTTAAAACTACCATAATCATTTCTTCATCAGTTTTTTAAGCTGTTAAGAAAGTGCCGCCGTGAATAATTCATTCACTGCCGTGTTTCAACCTGATGTTGATGAAATAATTTTATTTAAAATGGGGCGAATGGAAGGCCCGGGCCTTGGGCTGCTTAGATGGCCGCTCGGAGCTGTTGTTCCCGCGCTGCCTTCAGGCTCACTAGACTGCCCAAAGTTGGTCCGTGAGATATGAGCGTTGCAGCGCGGCCGACCACCGCGCCCGCTGATCTTCCAAAAAGGCCGCCATACGATCTTGATATATTGACCATCCCCACAATATGTGTTGAAGGGTGGCTCTATACCAGACTTGCTTAGCTTGCATGTGTCGCTCTCGTGTATGACAGGGCTTCTACCAACCATTGCTACCTTCGTACGTCGCAGGATTCCCCCTCTTTCCAAAAGAATGCGCGAGTTACAATCAACAAAACAACAAAAAAAGCTTATAGTGTGTAAGCTAAAAATGTCGAAATGTGCAGTAGCTCCATTTCTGGAAGGAGTTCCTTAACTCGCACAAAAAATTTACATCAGAGGAAAGCAGTGCCGTCATATATATAGCGGAGGTCTGGTGGACGAGGCTGGCTGTTGCGTACTGGATGGCATAACCACGCCCTACAGATCTGCACTGATGATGACATGGTTTAAGGTTTTGTGAGGAATGAGCAAGCTTGGTAGTCCTTGTAGCGTTGGAAAGTCGGATGTCTTATGAGTTGCATTATTCGTCGCGGCCGTAACAGACGCGGTGCTTCTGGAATGCGTGCTTTTGACACATTGTGGTGGAGTGACACCTGTGTGCTTGCGGTGTACAAGCACTACTTCCGCTTTTTTCTCGGCGTTTTCTGTGGTATTGCATAAGGTGTAATCACAGGCGCAGAAAGCTTCTCAGATGTTTCTGCATGCGAAAATGTCTGACACCTTGAAATAATCTTTGGGTTGAAGATCTTATTTTCTGATGTTTTTCAAGCTGTGAGAGCGCTTCCGTTGAAATTTTCTTTCGTCGTTGCCTTTGCTGCAGTCTTTCTTGTCGCATAAAATTGTGGACTTGGCTTTTTTCGTTTTGCTGATGTTGCTCAGGATATGGCTGTAGTGGAGCCCATTTTAGAATGGGGTGTTCATTTCCTTCGCAAGTTGACGTGGCCTGTAGATACCTGAAGCATGGTGAGTTGGTGCCTTGTTTGTCAGGCACAGTTGGTCATGTGCCATCCTTGTTAAAATGCTCTTCAGAGGCTTCGGTGGCGTGGTTGATCACGGACGCTTCTGACAGACAGCTGCTTGCGATGTTAGATGCATGTGAGCCTTGTATTTTGCTTCGACTGTCGTGCGCGTGTTTACCGGATGGTGATGGATGAACCAGCACGGAAGGAGTGTGGCTTGAGAGGGTATCTTCGGAATATTCAGGCCAGCCTGTCGTGTATGTGGTGGTCCCGTGAGGCGTGCTAGGAGAGTGGTGAGTAACAGCAGAGCTTCTTGATGCGGAATCAGGTGGTGGCCTACGTAAACATAATAAATGAAGTCTATTGGATTATTCAATAATGGCTGAATCTTTGCGTTGCAGAGAAGAGGTAAGCGTTTGCAATATTTGCGCATAAGGGAAACCAGGTGGTAGGTTGAGACTTGTAGGAAAACAGCCGTGATCTCCTCGCGTGAGCAGATGGCTTGCTTTGCCTGACAGGAATTGCAAACTTGTGCTCTGTGCTCTAATGCGTGAAGGCTGCCTATGACTGCGATGGCTGAGTTCAAATGCATCAAGATGGTGGGTTATAATCGAATCTTGTTTTGTTGAAATATTTTTGCTTGAAATCAGATGATCATTTTCTTTTTGATCTTTTGCCACGATTCATATTTTTCCAATATATGGTTGAGGTAGAACTTGAAAGCCTCACCGGAGACGTAGTCGGTAAAGTTGATGACTATCTCCTGTTTCGAACACGATGCAGCTTCAGCGTGGAGCTTGAATAGGTTAAACTAGTTCTATACGGTTCCCTCGTCCATTGATCCGGTGTACTTGGGGATGTCAAGGTCAGCCAATGGTTCTGTCATGACGCCGGTCACGATGTAAAGTGGGGATGCACTTCTGCGGTCCTCATACGGTCGCTGCATCTTGCTGAGATCTTCGATGATGATGGCCGGTTGATGAAGTCGCTACCACGTCTTCATCCTGTCGGCTTGTGTGATGCTAGATGTGGGAGACGTGGCCTGATCCATACGCATTTTTTGTTTTGTTTTGTCGCCTAGAAGATCTTGGGTCATTCCTACATGGAGGATTGGCGACACAGCATGTTATAAAGTAATTTTTTTATATAATGCTTGTAAAAAAGAGAGAGCAATGAAATAAAAAAAAGATTATTATAACGTCCCTTAAAAAAGAGAATGAAAAGGGCGAAAGTAATCAATTACCCTTTTTTTGTAATATAGCAATAAAAGAGGAAGGGAGACAAAGAATTGAATTTAACTAGCGGTACCACTAGCAGCGCATTCTTCCGGTTGTCTGAATGAATTTATGTAGCGCTTACAGAATAGCACTGCAGCCCGCACCCAACTGAGTGGCTCCAAACAATAAAAGGATGGATGTATTAAATGCCAATCCCAGCATACCAATCGGCCTCTTAAGAATTGTACGGCGGAGTGAGGCGAAACGGCGGCATGTGAGAAGGAAGTGATCTATTGCTTCCGGTTGATTGCAAACTGCACATGGGTTAGTTAATAAAAATCTTGATTTTTGAAGATAATATTTTAACCCATGAACTCTACAGTGAAAGCTTGTGAAGGTCGCCTCACAGTGACGGGAAATGTATTTTGTGGTGTTTCATGTAAACTACAACTGCTGAAACTCTTCAGATTGTAGGATCAATGTTTTATTATTTATTAAGACTAACTGGCGTTTGAATCGTTTCGCAGCTATATAAAAAAACTGTGGAGCTACTAGAATACTACCGGGAAATTCAAAGACGCCGAAGCGAGCGAGTCAGCAGTTTCATTTAGTACAATTACAGCATGCCCGGGGACCCAAAGAAACGAAATTTATGATAGGCTACGTAGTACAAGAGACCAAAATATTCTGAGGAGAGGAGACTGCTTGGCGGGCGTTATTTTGTACAAACAGACAAGGCATCCGAAATATAATAGCTTTTGATTGTTCAGAAATTAGCTTTTGAAGAGCCAATTTTATTGCCAGGAATTCAGCGAGTTAAATTGACGTGTAGTCAGGCAGTCGCAGCGCGAAGGACCAATTAGGCTGATGAGATAGAATGTCTATTCCGGCCTTTTGAAGATTTTGCGTTGCACCCATCGACATTAACACGTGAGTGGGAAAATGACTGATCGCAGCGCGAAGGACCAATTAGGCTGATGAGATAGAATGTCTATTCCGGCCTTTTGAAGATTTTGCGTTGCATCCATCGACATTAACACGTGAGTGGGAAAATGACTGATATGGTCATGAAGGAGGCCCTCCAAAACGTGCTTTGGAAGTAACTTCGCATATTTTGGAAAGCTGTTATCGAAAACTAAGTTAACTGGCATCGCGCAAAGGTTTTGGGGAGTTGTATTTTGAAGAGAAACGTGAAGATTCGATAACAGAGACTCCACGAAAGTGACTTGGGGTCTTTGATAACCTCGAAACGGACATTTAAAAAAAGAATCTGGAGATTTGATGACAACTGTCAGAGAACGGGAGATGGCCCAACGCAGAATTTTAAGAAAGTTTGCATAATAAGCTGTTGAAGTCTTGCATCAAGGGGAATGATTCGAGCTTCCAGATAAAGCACACTATTCGCAAAACACCTAGGTAGCCCAAGACACAGTCGCAGAGTTTGCCTTTCTCGCGATTATAGAGGTCTTAATTTTTACTCAGTACTTCCGGAAAAAAGAACGCAACCAAACTCCAGAATAGGGCCTACGTAAAGTTTGTACATCAGAAGTAATGTATCCCTACGCAATCCTGTACTCTTATTGCAAAAGCGGGGTAACAATCCTAAGGCCCTTTCTGCTTTACGAGCGTTTGATTATATTTGTTGCTGCCAATATTGTCCTCGTAAACAATGCCTAGATATTTCAGGGTCGTTACTTCAAGCAGCCCTCCAGCAGCCCCTATACACAATATACATCGAGTCAGCACATTTTCTGTACCATTTCGTAGCATTCGTAGAGTAATAGAGTGGCACACATCTGCTATTTTATACTTTATTCTTTCGGGCGTTGTCGACGCTTCGGTGTAGACGTGGTCTTTAATGTGTCCCCATAGAAAGAAATCTAGCGGAGTCAAATCTGGAGATCTTGCGGGACACTTTCTAGTTCCAAGATGGCCGATTCATTTCTCGGGAAATTCTCGATCAAGCCACGTTCAAGTCCACGCACAGCTGTACGGAGGAGCTTGGTCTTGCTGGAACCAGATATTCAAAGCTGTGCTAGAGGGAAGTTGCAGGTGAAGTCACTCAGTGGGCCATTTATATTTCGCTGATGTAGCGTTCTGCGGTGAGAGTTCCATCGAAAAAAACCGGACCAATAGTTTTGCTGTCGTCAAGGCCACACCAAACACTGAAAGACAGCTGCACCTGGTGTTGTGGCTGCAACAACCAGTGAGGATTTGTAGCGCTCCAGTAACGACCATTGTGAACACTGACTTGGGCATTGTGCGAGAAGCAAGCTTTATCGGACCAAATTCCTTTTTTCAGGAAGCCGAGATTACCTTCTTCCTGTATGAGTACACAGTTGCCGAAGTCAAGACGGCTTTGCAAATCTCTGTCTTCCAGCTGTTGAGGTGAACATGGCATGGGCAAAGTCCTCCGCTCTTGAGTATGCGCCAAACACGGCTGCTGGAAACGTCGGTCTCAGCATTCACGTCGCGCACGCTTGCGGGAGATGGGCAGCTATGTAAACCTGAATGTCTGTTTTAAGAGACTCAGTCACACCTTTTGTGCACCGATGCTACTTTTTGAATGTGTTTGTCTTCTTGAGCGCTTCGTAATTTCGCACCAATGTCGAACTGTTTACTCGAATTCCTAGGTGCCATCTGCGAAAAAATCTTGCCGCCACTCTACTGTTTCTATACGCTCGACCGAGGGCGAGAACTATATTCGCACGTTCTGCATAAGTGAAACGCATTGTTCCAGACTAAGAATTTCCCTTGTCGAAGCGTGTTGAAGAAAAACGCGCACCACATATTCCCGTCGTGCTTTTGATGTCCATCCTTTATCAGAATGTCACCATCTGCCCCACCATCCTTTTATCATTGGCCCGAAAAGAAAAAAAAATGTCTGCGCTGCGTCGAATGCTGCCTCCGGTCTCGTATGGCAATGCACGTGGCAGCTGCTCTTTCGTCGAAGTTCATAGTCTTCGTTTCTTTCTTTCGATGGTTGGGTGGTACCATCCAACCATCGCTTAATGTCCATCGTAGTCACCAATAGCTTGTTCAAGCGACCTTTGTGCGTGTGAAGCCTTCGCTAATTCGTTCAACTTACATTTGAGGGCACTGAATGCGCGATGCGTTACGCGGCAATCACAAGGTATTTTTGTTAATTTCGCACACTCTAAACAAACCCTGAAAAAAAATAAACCAGCATTCTTACCTTACCGTAACTCGATTTTTTTTTATTTCTGGATAAGAGGCTGAAGTCTTGTATTGAAATTTCTATCTAGAGTCAGTATTCAAAAAGTTAATAAGCAATCTTTGTTATTACCGTGCTTGGCGGATAAAAAAATATTCTGACGTGCTACATACAGCTAAGAATAATATTGCGCTAGCTTGAGACGCGTAACACTCATTTTTAGTTTTTTATTGCTTGGTGCTTTTTAGCTGAAAGCTGAAACACCCTGTATATATATATATATATATATATATATATATATATATATATATATATATATATATATATATATATATATATATATATATATATATATATATATATATATATATATATATATATATATATATATATATATATATATATTTATATATATATATATATATATATTAATATATATATATATATATGTATATATATATATATATATATATATATATATATATATATATATATATATATATTAATATATATATATATGTATATATATATATATATATATATATATATATATATATATATATATATATATATATATATATATATGTGTGTGTGTGTGTATGTGTGTGTGTGTGTGTGTGTGTCATGGGCAAAATGGCAAACAGATAGAAATGTGCCCCGCATTTCTCACGCACAAATTATGCACGAAACGTACTGACATGTACATATGAACGCGAATAAGCCTCTCAGATGTTACTTCGCTGTGTCTGAAAAGCGCGCCCTTTTCACCAACGGAGACTATGCAATGATTGCAGTGACTTTTGTGCACCCGGTAGCTACAACAGAATTGTTTTAATGAAAGCCCAAGGCCAGCCAAGGCGCACGATTGTCCTCGCAAGCGCACGCGTGAACGTCAACCCTACTCCTTTTCCGCGGGACAAAGTACGCGTGGGAGATGAGAGCGCGCGCCACCGTGTCATGACGATGTGGCGTTGCGCCCTCATTGTGCCTTCTTGCTCGTAATGCTGAAAACACGACAGTTTCCCACAAGATTCCCATCACCAGCGGTAATTGGTAGATACAAATAGCTTACCGTTTAGCACTGAAAGAGGTGCTCCTTCGTGGCTTAGGGGCTAACTCCTCGCACTCGATTCCACGGGCTGGAGTCTTTTTGGGGTCATTTTTGTTTCTTACGTTTACGTATATATACATGCTTATACATATACAGTGAATGACGGTGACACCGACAACGGCGGCAAAATCTTGCCGAGGGTGTGCATATAACTGCTATCGCAATAAAACACAAAAGCAAGAGTGACGTGGAAGAGGATGCTTTCAGAGATGATCCTCGCCCTCACGCCCGGAATGACCTTCCCTCTCCACCGAGGATTGCCTCGACGGAAGAGTAGAGTAAGTTTAGGTAGCATATGCAGTACTTCTATGGAGAGAGACGACCGATTCGTTCTGTTGACGCCCTTGGCGCCTTGTTCTTTCCTCCTCTTCGCATTCGTCTTTCTCTCGGTCCTTGGTGCAGTCATCCAACACAAAAAGACATGCTACCGTTCTGTAGCTGCGTTGAATTTCACTTCAATTGTTGTGGGAGACCTCGTGAACACCCTGCTAAGAAGCAAAGCACAGGTCAGAACAAGTAATGACTACCACTTAAGAATAAAATAGTGAGTATGTATTTCATAACCATGGCCGCCTCCACCGCCACCGGCTCAATACTTTTAAACGTGTCTCCACCTGTTGTAAATTTGCCCCGCCGCGGTGGTCTAGTGGCTAAGGTACTCGGCTGCTGACCCGCAGGTCGCGGGATCGAATCCCGGCTGCGGCGGCTGCATTTCCGATGGAAGCGGAAATAATGTAGGCCCGTGTGCTCAGATTTGGGCGCACGTTAAAGAACCCCAGGTGGTCGAAATTTCCGGAGCCCTCCACTACGGCGTCTCTCATAATCATATGGTGGTTTTGGGACGTTAAACCCCACAAATCAATCAAACCTGTTGTAAATTTATGTGCCACCTCTGTGCCATTTGCTACAAAGCTTCCCGGGTCATTCAACGTAACAGAGTGCAACGGCACACCAGTTTTAAGTGTGAAGCATTTCTCAGCGAACGTCGGCGACTTTGAGTCTGTCTGTCTGTCTGTCTGTCTGTCTGTCTGTCTGTCTGTCTGTCTGTCTGTCTATCTATCTATCTATTTATCTAGCCACCTACGACTTTTAGCTCTCTTGGCCGTTTCGATGATGTCTTTACCAAAATTTGTATGGCATAGCATCACATTTATGCCATGAATGACATGATTGGCATGTCATGGTGTTGCTGATCTTGCGGTGGTTTCGTTCACATGACATATTGCAAAACTGGTATGGTATCACATGATTGCACGGCGAACATAAGTGACAAGCTTTAACGTGCGAATCATGACATGCACGTCGTCTAAGTCAAGACTACACGCCTTACGCTCATGGTGCGCTCGTGGTCGTTTGGCTAGCTTCAAATATGCTAAGTTTGGTATTGCGTGACCTGAATGGATGACGAAAGTATATGGCTGGTGCAAACACAATAATCATGACATGCGTGTAAGGTAAGAAAATGACTACTTGTCATTCTCATGATGCGTTCGCGGCCGTTTCACTAGCTTCACATACACCGAATGTCGTATTACGTGACGCGAACGGACGACGGAGGTAGATGACTAGCGCAAACAGGATAATAATGACATGCGTGTCATGTAAGAACATGACTACGTACCAAACTCATGATGCGCTCGCAGCCATTTCACTAGCTTCACATACAACAAATTTGGTATTACGTGACAAGAATGGATGGCAAACACGAATGTCAGGTGCAAACTTGATAATCATTTCATGGAAGTCACGTACGGCGTAATTTGCATGCCTGTCACTGCTGGGGCTTGTAATGCAAACGTTAGTGGTCCCGTCGTTACGCGACATATACAACATACTTGCATCTCATCTAGATACCTGAGTGCGCATAATAATTATTGATTGATATGTGGGGTTTAACGTCCGGAAACCACGATATGATTATGAAAAACGCCGTAGTGGAGGGCACCGGAAATTTAGACCACCTTGGGTTTTTTAACGTGCACCCAAATCTGGGCACACGAGCCTACAGCATTTCCACCTACATCGAAAATGCAGCCGCCTCAGCCGGAATTTGATCCCGGCTGTGGCGGGATCATCAAGTGTTAGGAAAGGAACATCAAGAATTAGGAAAGCGGCGCCTAAGTTTACGTGTAAAATATGCTTGTGACCTTTGTCGGTCGTAATAAAGTGAGTCGAAATTATACAAGTTACACGAGCTTTTTTTGTTCTCATAATGAGAACACGCTTTATGTTGGCGCTGGGTGGTAGATGGGTTTCTGTTTGCCATATTTTAGTAATATTATTAATGATGGTTGTTGTTTTTTTTTTTTTGAGTTAAAACCACGGGATGATTAGGAGGCCTGCTGTAGGGATGGAGGGGGAAAAAGAGATCCATGCTTTTCAAGCTCCTTAGTTGGGTTATTCGACGTGCTTCTAAATCTACTGTTTTAGGATTTCGTTGTTAAGCTTATATACTATACATGGACATATACCAAGATCTACTGCACATGTTGAAATTATATGAAGCGAATGATACTGAAACTGCCGAGTGAATGCTGCATAATTTCATAAAATGTACTCTATTTTTACTTTTTAAAATGAAGCGTCTGTCGCTACCTCGTCAGGTTTTTATTCACACTCCTGTTAGGAACTTTAATGTCAGGGAATAAATGTGCTGCACCACTCACAAGTTACGCCTTAATATAAATAGCAGTGACAAGAGGATGCAACGACATTGTTATTTTACTGCATCACCGTAGCGATTGCTGTACGGACTGATGTTATGAGGCAGGTACTTCACAACATGAGAACATTCATGCTGTATAATAATTAGCCAGGTTTTGGAGTTCTCAAACGCCCAAGCGTATAAGTTGCGTATCATAGTTTCTATAACTATGGCCCGTAAATAATTCATTCCATGAACACCGGCTTCACAACAGTAAAAAGCCTGGGCAAATGGAACAAGAAAGACTGGCGTGACTTAACGCTGGCTAACAAAACGAACGCGTATTTCGTAGCTACAAATTCAGGTTCTTGGGAAATGAAAACAACAGGAAAAGAAAGGAACTGGTGGAGAGAAGATCTCTATAGGCATGTCTCTGAAGTAATGCTTAAATACGCATTGTCCACGTATGAAGATAATTCAAACCCTTGTCGGTCAGTACGCTGGATGGTGTACCTAGAAAAGATAACCCAACGGAATGAAATGTAAATGTTTCGTACAGTTCACTGGTGGGTCAGTGACGCTGTGTGCGCTAGGTGCGTGTCTGATTGAAATTGATTGATATGTGGGGCTTAACGTCCCTAAACCACCACATGATTGTGAGAGACGTCGTAGTGGAGGGCTCCGAAATTTTCTACCACCTGTGGTTTTTTAACGTGCACCCAAATCTGTGCACATGAGCATACAGCTTTTTCGCCTTCATCGAAAATGCAGAAGCCACTGCCGAGATTCGAACCCATGACGAGTGGGTCAGCAGCCGAGTATCTTAGCTACTATACCACCGCGTCAGGGCCATCTGACTGAAATTAGCAGTGCAGCCACACTCAATACTATGACTTGCCGAATTTCTTTATGTTTTGGCCTTGAGCTTATTTTTCACTAGATCCCCATTTTCTTCATATTAAAATTTAAAAAAAAGGCAGTGGTGGCCCACTATTTGTGGTTCTTGACCACTGACCAGGAGGTCGTGGAGTCGAATCCCACCCTCAATAGACCACTTTTAGACGGAGGCAACATGCTTCACGCCTACGTACAGATATTTATTGCATGTGAAAAGAATTTTGGGTAATGAACATTTTGTTTCCAGCGAGAGCTTACCTGTATGAATGTAACAGTTCTTTCTCTGTGCGCCGGTGTCACCTTCGCGCGCTTAGTTATTCTTATTTTTCCTTTCAGTATCTAAGGATGCGGTATGGAAACAAGATAGGTCTGACAGCGTGCGGAATTTACTTCTTCATAAGTGTGAGTACACTTTTGAAACAAAGCAAGATTTTGAAGGTGGCGGTGCAGGAGCTGATATTCATTGTGTTGTCTCGATGTTTTCTTCAGGTAACAATTGGAGCCGTCGCCTTGTTCACCGCCTCTGTTGCAGTCTCAACTAGTGAGTCTGAAACTTTCTCTCCGCATGATCAGAGCAATAAAAACTGCGCGCTCAGGCAGCCGTTAGTATAATGGCTTGAATTTTGTAACCGCAGTTTTCAACGCATCCTTGCCTTGGAGCACTGTTGCCATCGGTATCGCCAGCACCATCTACACTTCGCTGGTAAGAAAGTGCAATTCTTTGAAGTTTTCTTCGTTTTGTTTTCAACCATGAGCGCTGAAAGTGTTTGCCCGAAACCCACTGTATTATTTGTTGAATTGTAAACTGCTTTTGAAAAGTTGGACCTTTTCTTCTGCCTCAAATGGTGCAAAAGTGCTGTGATGAGATTAATACTTGAACACGTTTCACTATTTTTTAGCGGTACTACTTGTCGCTTTCTTGATGTTTGATCAGACATCGATGAACGGAGAATGCCACTCTGGCACACTCTCTTTTCAACGATTTGTCGTCAAAGTAAGCCTACATGTTGCCTTATAAACATGTTGTTTGGATGTATTTTTGTTATGTTTGTTTGTTTATTTGTTTGTTTCAACAGTTTTGAATCACTTGTTATTCAGTACTTTTTCCATCTTTTAGCTAGATTTTTTTTAAATCGTAGATTACATTTATCAGTAAAAACATATTCGTAAGTTACCATCGCCAACCTTTAACCTTTAGGAACACGTTGCAACTGCGAATTTAGGCGAAGCAGCGAGAAAACTCATGGCTGCTTAACAAATATAAAAGCACTAGCTATCAACAGTTCTCAGAAAAAAAGTAAAAACACACTACGAAGTATTCGGAAGCAGTCAATAATGGTTTGACGCTTTACAAGATCAAAGCGAACATTAACCTAATCAGTAACTGACAAAAATTGCTTGCGGAAAAAACCGAAACGAGTAATTCGTCAACACGACTTCGCTTATTTATTAAACGCACTAAAATCTTAGCCGGACTCACTCGGTCTTAAATTAACTAAAACATTACTTCCCTAAATTCACTCAGACTCAGACTCATGGCTCCATCTGAGTCTGAGTTAGTTTGAATGTGTAGATTTATGTGTCAGTTTCCGGACAAATGATGATTTCTCTATTTCCTCCCCTTAAGCTAACTTTATCATCCTGAAAAAGTATAATTTGTCAGCGCGTGCTTCAAAAACACTGCGGCAGTTAGGTAGTACATTGGCCTGAAAATTTTCCCGAAATTACAAAGAAAAATTAGGTAGGTCATGGCAGAACGTTTCTTTTAAATGGCTTTTTACAATGTTGTTCTAAAGGGCTCCGACCCCCGTTTGCAGTGCACTATACATCTTTCGCTCTTCGTGCTGTAGTATTAGGAATATTGATGATTGATATGTAAGATTGAACGTCCCAAAACCACCATATGATTATGAGAGACGCCGTAGTGGAGGGCTCTGGAAATTTCGACCACCTGGGGTTCCTTGGCGTGCACCCAAATCTGAGCACATGGGCCTACAGCATTTTCGCCTCCATCGAAAATGCCGCCACCGTAGCCGGCATTCGATCCCGCGACCTGTGGGTCAGCAGCCGAGTACCTTAGCCACTATACCACCCTTGCGAAGCGTAGTATTGGTAATAACATTCTGACTACAAGCATAAGTGTTAATTGTTGCAGAAACTTTTTAAAAACGTCCAGTAGAGCATGGAAAAAGGCGGAAAGATTCAAATGTGGAAACTAATATCGTTGTATTCGATAAGGTATACGATCGAAATGCCTGTCGTTTGTAAACTAGAACATTGTTTTTATATTTAAGGAATATTACCGTACTACAATATGTCATTTACGTTTATACAGATAACGTGGTGAGAAAAGTATAAGTTTCATTGCGAGGATAAATATGAGCATGAAAATTTACGTATTGCTGCACGCTACATTGCAGGGGGAGCTGGACTATACCGGCTATAGGATGATCGTTCGTAATCTCTACTGAGAATGCTAAAGCTTGTTACATAACCGGCACATGCTAATAACCTTATTGGCGCCTGACGCTCCATTTGGAGTCCTAACGCTAAAGCTTAATTTTCAGGAATTGATCGTCGTTTTATATATACTACAAAAACAGCTGTCCAATATTCGAAAAGTATTAGAAAATTAAAATGATGTGATATTAGGTTCTATTCTGCCACTACTCTACTTATATTCAATTTGGCACTGTCCACACACCGCTGAAAAATGTGCTATCGCTGTATTTTCACTGATACTACCTGTTCGTTGCTATTCTGCGTAGTTTTCACTGGCAACTGCAATTTCGCAGGGAGGAATGCGAGGAGTCGTTTGGACCGACTGCGTTCAGTCGCTGCTAATACTGATGGCTCCCATAACCGTCGTTACTAAAGTAATCTACGACTCTCATTATCAAGGTGATCGACTGCGGCCGGCGAGTGACTTCAATATGAAGGAGTACATATTTGAGTAAGCGTTTTGCCCCTTGATTACTATTCAGAGGTGAGTAAGTTAAGACGGACGTTAAATGTTCCGTTTGTTCATTTTTGTTACCAGTGCTAGCCTGGACTACACAAAAGACGAGAACGTCTGGGCCTGCATGATTGGACTGTTCGTCCACAGCCTGTTTCGCTCGGGCATGGACCAAGTAGTCGTCCAGAGGTACCTTGCTGCCAGGAAGTTGAAAGAAGCTCAAAGGTGCGATATAGTGAGCTATTTTGAGAATAGTAAGCTATTTTCGTTGTGACTAGCTATGCTCCTATTTTAAAGAAGAATTTACATCATTGGCATGACGATAGGCAGACATACTCAGCCTTGCGAGAGAAATTAAGCACTCCGCACGTTTGACGTGATAAGAAGACGGTGATAGTTCAGGGCGTATCATTTTCTAACTGCCTAATTACGACGCCAGACGTTATAGAGTTGATTGACCCAGGCTCGTTAATCGATTGTAAGAAATAACTTACACAACATTTTATGCCAATCTGGAATAACGTGACGCGAGATATTTTGTTCAGTAAATATATATATATATATATATATATATATATATATCTGGTGATTAATGTAATACAACCAGTTTCCCGTTATGATACATGTATTGAAGGCAACCAAAAATTTCGAACTGCTTTAGCCAACACTCTGTCATCGTTGAGCAGTGAGTTCATTGTGTATGTTTTTTTTAATCATACGCTGTCATCTAAGAGCATTTTTATTGGTAACTTTTCTAGCTTGTTTGCAACCGAAATTTTCACGGCGTCGCAAAGCCTTCAGAAAACTGCGTATAATCAGGCATCTCTGTACTGCCGACAAACAGAAACAACCACCTCTATCTCTAAAAATGCTAACTGCTTTTATCTCTTTCACTTGCTGTAAAAACTTCTGTATTCCAAACAATTAGTAGAGTGGGTTAAATACATAAATAAAGTAAATAAATATTATTGATACTTTTTATTGATACTTTTCGCTTAGAAAATCGGGCTTATCTCTATTAGGAACAAAAAGTGATATAATTCGCATTAATCCAGCGAAATTAGTAACAACAGAAAACGACTTCCTTGGTAACAGATTGAGATAGCGAGGTTGGGCTTAAGTCAGGCCCATGGACCGGCAAGTAAGTTACTATGGCTCCCCCGCCCCGCAGAATTCGGATGAAGCGGGGTATTTTGCCGAGAATAACTAGTGAAAATAGGTGTCTTTCAAGGCCTTGAACAAATGCGCCCCCCCCCCCTTCCCCGAACAAATTTTTCGGCCATGAGCCTGGCCTAGATTATATGGTTCTCAATCAATATGTGACCATTTTCGGCCGGACAAACCCAACTAATTTTTTCGGCTTCATAACGCCTGTGCTCTTGTCATGGTCCGCATTCACAAAAGAAAACGTTGCTATACGCCGAAAGAGCTCAAATAATTCATATCCGCCAGTGTAGGCGTTCGGTACATTTTCAGTGAAAGCGGCTGGCCACTGAATAAATGCATTTATGCACAAAAAATTTCCTAATTCAACCCCAGAGGCCAAAGCAGTGTGCGCAGATTGGGGAATTCACAGAAGACCTGCAGTGCACCTACTGAGGTACATTTTCTTCATGAGAACTCCAAGACAGATGTGATTTCTACACGAAACTAGGATATTTTGTGTGTGTGTAATTATATAATCATGGTTTGTTTTATTCGTTGCGAATATTGCTATTTTGTTGTGACCATTGTTTCGAGGCAGACTCTGTAGGCACCGGCATCTCTGAGTAATGTTAGTGAAGATAAATTGCATCTATAGCTTCTTTTACATTACCTCTTTATTCGCTAAATGTTGCAACAAGCCTCGGGTGCCAATGTGCCTTCATTCGTTGCAGATGAGCGAAGCTCTTTTTTTAGACGACAGTGCATTCTGGCTATAATTGCAGCTATAAATTGTGGGTATCGATCTATGCAGAACTTCGTGAGTCTGTAATCGCGTCGCCTCTACAGAAACGCCTTCATAGTGACAGGCAGTATTTCTTGAGCACATGGGCAAGTGCCAAAAATCCTTCCCGAAGGGCTCGTCCGAAATTGCGACGAGACGAGCCGAAAGCTTTTGGCTTCAGGAACTCGTAAGCCTTGAAGCCATGAGAGAAGAGGAAATAAAATAAAGCAACGTCTGCAAATTCACTTTCATCGGAGTTAATTCAAGCATTGCTCGTCTCTGTATGTTCGTCAAGCTTCTGAAGCGAATTGCACATGCAGGCGCAGACATTTAGAAAGGAAGGGCACGGAAGAAAATGAATGGGGAGATGGAGAAAGAAAAGGAGATTAACTAATGCGCTCAAACGCATAGCATCGCTCACCACGCACACCCACAAGGCTTCAAACGGCGAACTGTCAGTGTGCGGTTTAACATCGACTATTTTTTTAGATGAAGTAGGCTGCAATCCGTGATTTTAATGAATGCTTGCAAGGACCACTCCGAGGTACCTAGAACTTGCAGCGCACTTCAATATAATGAGGTTGTCATGCCGGTGAGGAGTGTGTGCATTACGCTTATCAATTACGGCAACACAACGATGGCACGTAAATCTCAGCTTGTCGTAATGGTCATGTGCTTGTAGCTAGTCCTACTGGCAAGATCATTGCTCGTAAAGCCATCGACTTTGCCCGAATTGCAATTAGTTAAGGGTACACCTAATATCAAGACATTGATAATCGCGTCATGTGGTGAGACTGCCGGTATATGGTGTATGTTGATGACCCACGCAAAGTAGGAATGATTCAAAGCTTAAAACATCGCAATAAGTGGACACATAAGATGGAGGAGAAGATACCGCCTTGTCTTGTGTTCTTGTGTCTGATGTGTTTGTCATTTGCGCTTTTTCAAGCTATGAACCTCTACCTACTCGCCCAGTCTTACATTCTTTTGTAGGAATGTTTGTCCGAGTTCTTGCCTTAAAAAGCATTTTGGACAGTGTTCACGGCAAAATACTTTGAATGTGTGATATCAGGCGACAGTGTACAAAGTTAAAGTGAACAATTCAGTAAATGCGCCAGTTTTTTGAACAGCAAAGGCCGAATTCACAAAGCATTTTTAGCTAGTTTATTTTTAGCATTATCATGCGGCTGTCATAAGTTTCTCTCTTTCCCTCCCCCTTTATTGCACGTCCAATATCTCAGTTATTTGTTCCAACCTGTCCAACTTCTCAGCCTAGCCTCTTTTCCTGTGTGTGCGTAATATGAATATTCAATTTATTGACAGCGCTACAGTGTCAAGTAGCTAGAAACGTACACACAAAGTAACGCATGATAATGTTTGAGACAGCACTTACGTCCTCGAGGCATAAAAAATGTTCTTTGCCCCTTAACGTGTGGGTGTGCTACCGCTATTCTTTCTCTTATTTTTTCCGTCAATAGAACTATGTTAATGAACTTCAATGGTATTCAGGATTTGAGCAGAAGTTAAGCACTTTTACCCCTTCACATATGAAATTTATGATGTATGGCTTTTAATAGGAGGCTCACTTTAGGGGGATGGTGAGCACGCACAAGTTTCTTCGCCAGTGTTTGATCAATTCTGAAGATTGCTCTGAGCAAGGCACCAACTTCGCATTCGAAGATATAAGACAACTTGCATGCTTATCACACGTATTGCAGAAAGGTTATAGTCATTATTATTATTATTATTGTTAATATTATTATTATTATTATTATTATTCATTCCCGAGGTTTTACACATCATAACCGCGATTATTTAGGGGCACCATGGAGGGCTGCAGAAATGTCGCCCACCTGGACTTCCATTATGAGAATCTAAATACAAGTAAATGAACCTTTAGTATTTCGCATTCGTCTAAATGCGATCGTCTGGGCCGAGTCCAGTACCTGACCTTTCAGTCAGCAACCCAGCGCCGTAACCCCTGTACCACCATGGCAGTGCTAGTTGCAAACAGCGCTCTAGTCATTTCCCTATATCACCAAAATGAACTGTTCTGTCAATGCTATTTATCATGTATGTGCCAGACGATTCAAGCTTTCCTCAGAAGTTTCGTGCACAATGTCGACAAAACGCGAGACCACTGTGACATATATATTTTTTGGTGCAACGTCGATAACTGTCAAACTTCTCGTTATTCACCGATCAATCTCTTCTACCGACAGAGACAAGAAATGAGCACCGTGTTGTCTTTAATTGATGCTTAACTTTTCGGGGTGTTTCTACAGTGCCTGTCTCATTTCTTGATCATTCTGCAGGAGAGAAAAAAGCGGGACATCGTGAACTTTATAGTGGACAGATGTCACTTTTTTGATCTCAAATAATACATGATCGACACCTTCCATTACGGGATGAGCTCAAAGTTGTTGAATCATTGGTCACCATACTCTAGTCAAAATCATTATATTTTCTTACAAGAAGCTATACAGGACACGAATTGCAGAATTTCTTTGTCCCCGTCGACATACCAGTGGGCAGAAAAGCATAACTGAAGGGGAAAGTGGGCCACCATGTGGTATAGCAGTTTATGCTGCCTGGCTGCTCATCCGAAGATCCTAGATTTGATACGAGAGCCGGCAATCACACTCGATGGAGGCGAAATGGTAGTGGCTCGTGTACTGTCCCTACTGTGCGCTGTCAGTGCATGTTAAAGAACTCCAGATGCACAAATTTTCGGAGCCGTTTACTAAGGTGTCCCTCATAATTATATAATAGTTTTGGGAAGTTAAATCCCGAAAATTATTGAAGCGAAAAGTGCCTATCTGCGTTCAATTAACGCACGCAACCTATGCTCAATATTTATTTCAGAATTTTTTTTAAACACACATGAAACAACTGTCCAAACCACATAATAGGGGATAACGCACATTTGAACAATGCGAAACACATGTAGCGATCTTCACATGGGCTTTCCGGTGAAGATTACGTGGTTGCATAAACTGCAGTTCCTAGTCGGGAAGCGGCACATGTATTATACGAACTATAGGGAGTAGCTTTCCTACACTTTGGTATGTTAAGGAAGAACCCACTACAAAATGATTTCATTTTTGCGGTGATAACTTCATGAGAAGGCCATGCATTGTTGGACTTCTGAGGGCATGAATGGTGGTATACAGTTTTAGTGCCATGTCAAGAAGTTTCCGAAATTGTTGATCATTTCCTGCAAAGCATTGCTCAATTGTTCATGGCGACGGTACATTAGTCAGGTGATGCCATACTTACGCTGCGCAACCGACTTCACTGCGTGGATTAAACAACTTTGTTCTATGCTGGCGTACATTCTGCCATTCGTTGTACACATATACCCGTCGTGGTGATTTAGCAGCTGCGCTGTTGCGCTGCTAAAATCTACATCACGCGTGGGTTCGAATCCAGGTCATGTGGCGGAATTTTGATCAGGGTGAAATGAAAAAACATTAACCAAGAAACCTTACCGCTTTCCCCATGGCCCCACATGCACCTGTAAAACACGAAATAAGATGATATGTGTTCTTCGACATGTACCAGTAATGGCATTTCAAGTCGCTATTTTATTTCTCCATGTAATGTGTATGGTCAACTAGCTTTGATAGAAATCAAGGGATCCAGTTTATTTTGGTGTGACGTTGACACCACCTGAACCAGTTTTATTTTATTTTCGCTAAGCCCACGAGGTTTGCACACACCTAAAATTAGTGTTTCGCAGAATCAGAACGAAGGCAGGAAGCATTGGTTTCGATGAGGCTTTTTAGTGTTTTCGTGTTGTCCCATGGAAGCACTATACGGGGCTATGCAAGCAAAGGTAAGCTGGTTGCCGGTTTCTTCGAAGCTTTGTCGACTTAATTATTCCTCACCGCCCCCGTTAGTACAGTCGATTCCTCGACAACCTGGCTGGGAGCAGTCGTCTACAGCTGCACTGCCGTTTACACATATCAGAGCACTTGCATGACTAAGCATTTTGGCACCGGTGCGTCAGTATTGGATCGTGTAATATTCACTTGACAAGTTCCACGCTAATAGATAACTGAACGAAACTGCTGCAGACGAGGTAGTGTGCGCAAGCCAGCGTTTTATCATCCCCATAATTACGTGCGGGGGCCGTAGCATTTACATCATGCGTAAACAGGCCCAAGACGACGGGCGGTTGAAGTTCATTCGGGCGTGGCTAGCTGAGCGATGCGCAAACCGAAACAGACAATTAACACCTGGCTCAAGGACAACTGTCACTGAAGTGTCTTACTCTTGGAAGAACAAAAGTAAACAGAAGAGACTAGATATAACGCTAAAACTATAGAAAAACCTGAGAAGAAGCACTCTCGTCTTTTACGAACGACGTTTTCGTTCGTCCGACGCACTCATCGACGTGAAAGGAGATAAAAGGAGCTTTGCACCTTTGTTCTTTGAAGATAGCATTACTCAGCCTTACATTTCTAAAGGCGAATGATAAAAAAGACCAAGTGTTAGGACAAATGAGCTAGAAGCCGTTTTTCGAACAAGCGCAGTTATGAACCGCGGCTCGCAACCACCATTTTTTTTTTATCGCAAGGGGTCTTGTGGGGCTGGTGTGCACAATTACTCGCCCCTCTGTTCATTAAAAAGTGTAGAGCTCCTTCTTCGCAAACGATATTGGTTGGTAAAAACTATCCGAAAACATTTTCAGTTCATGGCCTTCAGATAACGAAGTGATAAGGCACGCGCTCGAGTGTGTGCGACGAAATGCGCCCGAAGCCAGTGGACTCCGATGATAGGACGTGAAAAGTTCTTTGAATTTCATTTGAGCATGTGACGGTGCTGTTTATCGTAATTCTTGAGGTGTTACATCCCAAAACCAAGATATGATTTAGATTGCAGGGCTCCAAAATTTCCGGCCTTAGTGTTTTTAGGATGCACCTAAACTTAGTACATCGGCGTCAAGTATTTTCGCCTTCACCGAAAATGCGGCCGCTGTGGCAGGGATTCTGTCCCGCGTCCTTTGAATCAGCAGCCGCCCACCACACCCACTAGACCATTGTGACAAATTGACTGTTCTGTAGCTCTCAATAAAGTTGTGGGAAGCATCGATGATATATCGTGTCCTGCTTCCAACAGCTTGGACATTAAAGTGCGTCGTACTTCACGACCCTCGAGCCTCGTATATATACATATAACTACTACGTCCGTGTGAGAGGCATATTGTTCATTCGGTATGCGGTTACTTAAAGTGTTTATGTCGGACAAATTCATCCTCAGACGTCGTGTCATGTAACTCGTAGTGCTTATACAGGTATCAGGCTCCCGGAGATCACCAACTTCTTCCATAACATATAAGTTGATCAATGTCTTTTGGTCTCTTCGAAACAGCTTATTACAGGATCGTAATCATCATCGTAATCACTCAGCCACTTCAGGATGCCGCTGGATGTATAAATACCCCACCGATTCACCCAGGACGTTATCATAATGGGTTACACCTTGATTTTGTGTAAAACGTGCGACGTTGCCGGCCTCTTTTATGTGATCCCATCAAACTGAGCGCATCAAAGGCGTGGTGTACACATTGTTCGGACGCGCGCAAGGTTCATTTCCTAAAATGTGGAAATTGCTTTCGTCAGTCGTCAAACCACATTGAATGACTAATGTCGCTTTAGTGCCGAAATAAAAATTACCATAGTAGACTTTGGGGCAAAAAAAACGGGGAAAAAAATTGGCCCCGTATCTGCATGTTTCACTGCAAATGTAGTTGAAAGAGGATAGTCTTGCGTGTGGAGAGGGTGAACAAAACGTATATTTGATGTTCTGCGCGAGAAAATTGGTGAATTACATTCTGGAAGTGCTGCGTTAGAGAGCCTCGATCCATGCAGCGAAGGTGAACGAGCGCATCGAGGCACGTTAGACACGAGCGCTATCTAGCAGTTATCCTAGAAAACGAAGCAAGGCGTGTACGCCTACGGAGAAAGATGCGAGCTTGTCTCGGAGGCGATAAAGTGTAGAACGCAAAGCGAGGGGCAGGTGCCACCACCATGTCGTCTTAGCATAGCGTTGGAAACACTTGCCTTTTTGAGCATCGCGTTGCACTGTCAACGCAGCGTGATAAACCCTACAGTCCTTAGGATTACTTGTGTGAGCCTTCTCTAGTATAAAGACACACATATAAAATATTGACGTGTTGCTATTATGCGTCAGATATGCGCAATAATTGCTTTTTAATTGGCAATCACACCAGTATGAATGCTGAAACTTGAGCAATACTGGTGGGCACTGCGGATAGGCTTGGCCGTTTGAGGTATCGTTTGGAGCCGTCTGGGGTATCGTTACGGTGGATAAACAGACAAATGGGCAGACAGACAGACAGACAGACAGACAGACAGACAGACAGACAGACAGACAGACAGACCAAAATGTTTGCGTCGAAGTACCCCAAGAATGACTATTGTCTTTAAAAGCACCACACGAACATTATGCTGTGTCTGTGAGGTACTTTTTTCGTCCTTGTCCCTGCGCTAAAGCCTACTATGATGCTGAACCATCTCGCCCAGCAAGAAAGTACGTCGTATCTGATCAGAAGTATTGTTAACAGTGTCCACTTTTTATGAACGCAAAACAACTAGGTTAAGTATCTGCCATTCTGCGAACATACATGAAGTATGGTTAAATCAACACACACACACACCCTCCTCCCAGAAAATATTTCTGGTTACGCTGCTGCTACCTACGATTCGGGGTTCACTGCAGTTAGATTGAATTACTACTGCTTGCGAAGATAGAATTTGCATACTTTCTGAACATTTCTTTTTGTTAAAGCAACTTCATGGACAAAGCACTGAAGTATAATTACCGTATTAACGTAACGTAATTCAAAGTTTTGAGAATCACCGTAGCATGAATGTAGATACTACAATTCAAAAGTTTGGCGCATGTAGGTGACTTTTTGTGAGAAAATGGGTAACTTTTCGTTGCTGGGTAATCATTCAGTGTAAAACGCCAGCACTGGAGCTCGTGTATCTATCAACCATTGATGACAAAAAGCATCATCTGCTCGGTTAGCCGAGCTGCTATTCGTTTACTTCACAAGTGGAAGTAATAAAGTAAAGTTTGTGTTTAACTTTTTTTTCTATTTTCCACCCAAGCAGTAGTATTTATTTATTCGCTAACATGAGCAATCTGTAGCTCTTGAAAAAAAAAAATAAGCACCGCGCCAGAAATCACGCGTCAAAACCCAATGCTTACTAGCTAAATTTGCTTCAAGAGAACAAAGAATATGGTCATTTGCGATGAAAATTCTTCCCGGACTAACCAAGCGGCTAGACCCAGTCTAGTAAGTGTCAACAGTATTTCGGGACATCTGCACGTAGCGCAAACTATTATCTTCTTCCACGGCAGTGGCCTGCCATAACAGAATGTTAAATAGTCGAACAAATTAAATTTCTTGAAAAAAAATAGTAATCAGAAACTTTTCCGGGGTAGGGTCGGGTATACATATAGGGTAAAATAGTGCACGGGGCAGGACGCGACAATTAGAGTTTGCCGGCCTCTGTAGCAAATAAAAAAGCACTTTTCTTTGTTTCTCTTTACCTGTCATAAGTGCTGGTACTGCGCTAACTTTTAATATGTAAAAGTTTATGATTGTTCAAAGCGTTAACGCAGGCAAACTTACGCGGCTGGTGTCGGTGTGTTTGTGACCGTTCAAAAGGGGCGAAATCCTGTTCGGCCAAATTTTCGGATCCGTGCATGAAGCTAATTCTGCGTCAGTACGTAAATGTTTATGTTGTTACTTTAGTGTACGAGCTACACAAAAAAATAGTTTGTTCGGTGGCCGAGGAAAAAGCGGATTTGTTTTTATTCTGGCGTGTGAGAGGGGCAAAACGCGACAAAAATGCATCCAATCGCCTTAGAGAGTGTCCTATAAATTGAACCACTAACTTACGCTCATCTTATATTATGTTTTCTTGATCCGAAGCGTTTTTACATACCATATAACATTAAAGAGAACTTCCTGGGAGAAAAATGACATGGAAAAGCACCGACTGCCGTTCAAGACATGACTCCCTCTGTTCTTGCTGCACCGAGGCTTTTCCGCGTTCTCACAAATGCTTCAAACAGATGCATAAAAATGGCGGAATATCCAAGTCGTTCACAAACATGTCTTGGGATTGATTTTTAATGACGTTGCTCTAATACCCGCATAAACAAGTAACTGCTAGAAAATATGAATATAGCACAGTTTTAAATTCATTGCCTCACAAGGCCCTGCGGACGAAGTTGAAAGTCATGAAATGACTGAGCAGTTCTACATCAAAACGGTAAAATTAGATGAAGATGATGCGCCAAAACATATTTAGCTGTCAGTTGTTGAATACTCCAATGAGGTCTAAGCATTCAACAAAGGCGGTGGGAGTGGAAGTGATTTTAAATGAAAAGAAGAGAAAAGTGAGCCCCGTAACTGTCTCTCAGGATGAGGACACCTCAACAGTAGCTCATGAGGGCTGGAAGTAAAAAAGGGATTAAAAGGATAGGATTAAAAGGTAAAGAGATAGGGAGAGAGAGAGAGGAAGGAGAGAACGAGGCGCAGAGAGAGCGAACGACGGAAGTAAGGAGAAGATAGGGAAGACAGAGACGGTCGCAGGAGTCCGAGGACGGGGCACCACTGGCGAGAGCTTTTGTCGGCGCCAGGAGATGGCGTAGGGCCAGCCCAGTCGGCCAGAGCTGCGCTGTCGTCGGCGATCGCGAAGGCACAACCGGTTGGCACGAAATCCAGCGAGCAAATCAAGCGTTCAACAAAACACAACATTAGCACAAAGAAAGATTGGCGGTGTTTGATCCGCAAAGAGTTTCAGAGCAACACAACACCCTGTTCTGTCTATATTCGATGCGTGGAGTCCTACGCTGGGCTCCTCAAGACTGAGTAAGAGCCCACAGAGAAAATTCTCTGTCTTTTTACTGCAAAAACTGGAGGAATAAATTCTTTTCACACAGTTTGATTTTGCTCCAAGCTGCACCTTGTTTTGTCCCGCAGCTTGGGACAAAATGAGACATCTGGTCATTTTTTATTTATTTTTAAAGGAACGTTTTGAATGGTGGCAACATGTCAATACCTATGTAGCGCACACACTGTACCCAAAGGAAAGTTCCTGTATTGATGTTTTATTGAAAGGGGCGAAATAAAAATAAATATGCACTCTTTTGAAAGTTTGGTTGCATTTCACCCCACTTTATATGTTGCAGAGACTCACGGGTACGTTTTGGTAAAAATTGTAGAGTCGCACTGCAAACCGGGTGACTTCTCAGAGTGTTTATTAAACAATGGGGACCCTTGTGTTTCTAAGGGGGATGTTCAATCTTCCTGGGAAGCCGCACGCTTTGTAGTGGGATACTGCAATTTCACCAAAATGCATCCGTGGGTATCTGCTACATATAGCCCAGAGTCGTTTTTGATAACTAGCTTTTTTAGAGATATAATTTTTATCATATATTTCCCTTTCAGTTAAGGCAGGTTTACATTCCTGCCTCCGAGAGAAGGCGCCACGTTCAGATGTCCTAAATTCCTGGAAATGAGTCCTGTGCCACACTCTGTGCTTAGTCACAGAACTATACCCGTACGACGTAGGCTTAGCTGCTTATACGGCAGACTTTTGAGGTTAGCAAACACGCACAGGGTGAAATTCCGAGAACTCATTCGCATTGGTTGGCAGGCTTCGCCATTGGTATGCGCGGAATAATAGATGGATGAAAATGTTTCTTATTAAAACTTCTCACGTGAGGTGTCGTTGCGGATATGGGTCCTTCCGACTTTGTCACATGGACGCTAGTAAGGGCAGTGCTATAACAATGTTACGCTCCTTGAAGGTGACTGGATTATACAAATGTTTGTACCTATACGCGAGTGAACCTTCATGAACATTCATCTGCGTAGTTGTGTACAGGCTCGCCTTGAGTTCGCCGGGCTACCTTAGCGAACAAAGATGTCGCAGTGCTAGACGCAGGTTGGACCCCCGGTCACCACGGCCGCATTTATTCGAAAAAGGGGGGGGGGGGTAGAAATGAAATAAAACGTTTGTTTAGGCGCCTGCTAAGGAAACACACGTCGTGAAAATTAATCCGGATTCCCTGACTACGACATAGCTTCCTATCAAAACATGGCTTTGGAACGTGAAACCACATGCATTGTCAATATTGTTACGTGAATGACGAGTAGCTTGCACCATAAAGACTTTAAAAGATGTATTTACAACAGCGGTTGCACGGCTGATCGATTCATCAGAGAGCGCGAGCAATGGGAGATCGTTCTCTTTGTCGAGTGCACACGCGCATGGTTGAGGAGCCTGGCAATGTGCATGTAGCAATGTTATTACTGACTATCCTTCTCCCTCCTTCCTGCTGCCCTTAAGTAGGGTAGTCAGCCGATCGAGACCAGAGTTAAGCTCCGCTTTTTTGTTTGTTTGTTTCTCACTTAAAAGATCCACTTTTTGTTCCCTTTTTCTCGGCATTGTTTTCTTCTTTTCACGAAATATTCGAAAGCACTATGCTCCATGTGAGAAAATGAATGCGAATGACGGATTAAAAGCTTTGAATATGAAGTCCTTTTTATGTTAGACGCCATCTATGGACAGCAGTATCAGCTCGAACAGAAAATTCATGTTTATTTAACGATCTCCTATGTGGCGTTCATGTTAACTCAGTTGGTTGAGCACTGTAAAAGGTGTGACACCTAAGTCAAGCGTTCCTCGCTTTTCGTCCCACACCTTAGATCAAGCTTAATTGTATATAGAGTGTAAATAAATATAATATTAATATTAATATTATTTTTATTATTATTATTATTATTGCTAATATTGTGTTAACTTTCGTGATCTTGATCATAGTTTTTCACAATGTACAGATTCTTCCCTTTTCTGTCTTTCAGGGAGGTTTCTACATAGTTGTGTATATTTCCCTGTATTGATTGATATGTGGGGTGTAACGGCCGAAAATCACTATATGATTATGAGACACGCCGTAGTGGATGGCTCCAGAAATTTCAACCATCTGAGGTTCTTTAACGCGCCCCCAAATCGGAGCACACTGGTCTACATTTCCGCCTTCATCGGAAATGCAGCCGCCGCAGCCGGGATTCAATTCCGCGACCTGCAGGTCAGCAGCCAAGTACCTTAGCCACTAGACCATCGCGGTGGGGCTATATTTTCGTTTATCTTTTTTTTTTCCTTTTGTTTCCATAATCCTAGTTTTGTATGTTTATTCTTCCCAGTTTTCGCTGATTTGTTTTTTCTGTGTGTTCTTACTCTTTTTATTTGCTTTTTCTGCAGAGTTTCTGTATTGTATTGTTAATTTTTGTTGTTATATTTTCGAGTGCGCCTTCACTAAGACTTCATGATTGTTCCAGGGCATGTTAAATTATTGATTGATTGATTATCATCTAGCGCGTAATTCTAATGTCACAGTTTCCGACCCTGTCTGCGGCAAGTTGTTCGTTCACTTTACTTTTTTCACAATTACATTACATTTACAAATAATTCCTTACCCTATACTTTCCTTGATATTACTCTTTTTTGTTAAATTTCGCTCTAACAAAAAACAGCCCTTGAAATCTTTACTTCCACCTTTCACTCATAGCAAGAGTATCGTTCGGGCAGACGTGACATTTTCAGATGGTATGCGAGGGATTATTGGTCAGCTGCCAGCTCGTAATAAAATCTCGTGCTACCTGACGCCAACAGGTGGGAAAAAAAAGTGTGTGTCTCCATCATATGGCTACTGGCGGCGCTGGCTGGCGCGCCCAAGTTTAAATGTACATATATACCTCATAAATTGGATGGAGAAATGGCCGCCATCGTATACTATAGCTCAGTTATAACGCAGCGGACGCGCTATTTGAAGGTCGCAGCTTCGGTCTCTCCCCACGGCAAGTAACCTTTTCGACCACTTTGCTTTCTTCACATTTATATCACATTTACTGCTAATAACATCCCTTATACTTTCCTTGTCATTATTGCCTGTTAGTTCTTATTAATAAAATTTATCAGTATGTTCTGATTACCTAAATAAAATTTCTCGTATTAGGAAAAATGGATATTCCACTTTACATGTGAGGTAGTTGGTCAGCTCTACTCACTAAAAAAATGTTTCGTTATATCTCACAGCCGCTTTGTAATATGTCGAGAGAATTGTGACATTTTATTCGCTCTTCAACAGAAAATTTATGAAATGCTGTCAAGACATTGTGCATCAATTTAATGCGCTTAAAAATTGTCTTGTATGCTTGATACGCTGCAAAAGTGTGACTGTTGGTAAAATAAAAGCCCTCTTTAAAACAAAGTCTGCAGCCGACAGGGATCATGCATGTAGCAAATTAGGAAAGCAAGGACTCTACAAAAAATTTGCCAAACACCAGATGTGTTTCAGCGGTCATGCGAAATGCCCTCTGTGGAGACGTTCTACGCGATAACCAACGCTAACAACAAAACGAAAGAAGTGCCTCAGACACTTCACAGAATCGGCAGGGAAGGCTGCTAGGCGTAGAAAGTGGCGGACATCCTTAGGTAGAAAGGTACTCGGTAGAGCACCTTTGTACCTCTGGAAATTGAAACGCGTTTTTAGGCATAAAAGTTGTAGGCTCAGGGCCAAAGGTCAGCTGAAGCAGAGATGCGGTCTCCGCAGATGCACGAGTGAAGGCTCTAAATGCAATTTGCTGAGGTTCAACCCAAGTCCACTTGAAACGTTTTGGAAGAAGTTAATTCAGCGGAACAATGAGCTCTACGCAGCGCGATATTAAAGTGCGATAAAACCCAATCATGCCCAGAAAACACTGCCGACTTTTGACATCGTGAGGCTACGAGTATTTGGCAATGGTACGTAGCTTCGCGTCATTAGAACTAAGGTTACCGTCGCCAACAATAAAACCAAGCAAGTCAACCCTGGAGCAGGCTAAATGAACCTTTTTAGGATTTATTTTAAGTCCTGCTTTTTGCAACTTCTGAAGAACCATGGAGAGATGTTCTAACTAACGAAATTAACGGGAAAACGAAATTCTAACGAAATTTCGTTTTTTTAACAAAATAAAACGAAATGTTCTAACGAAATTTTGGGAAAAGATGACAACGTCCTCCATATTTGTCATTGCGAACTTGTACAGCATGTCGTCGAGAACAGTATGCATGAAATGATGAAAGGAACTACTAGAATCGTTTATGCCAAATGGCATGCGGAACGACTTGAAGAACCATTTATAGCAAGTAAATGCGGTCTTAGCGATGTGTTTAGATTTCATTTTGATTTGGAGGAATCCGCACGAGTAGTCGAGTGTTATAAACACTCATGCACTGCCAAGACTTGACTATATTAGCTCAATTGAGGGGAAAGGATAGGCAACCCGAACAGTGCATTCGTTTAAGCGGGGATAGTCTACGCAGAGGAGCGTGGTGCCATCTTTTTTTGGCACTAGAACGATAGGAGACGCCCAAGGGCTCTGTGGCAGTCTCACCACACCGGTGTTGATCCTCTCCTGTAGGGCGACGTCCAGTAATGTCCACTTGGGGACGCTCAGCGGCATGGGGTGACGGGTCAAAGGGCGCGTGTCACCTGTGTCGATGCGATGACGCAAAACAGGAGCGCGGCCAGGTTGCTCCGTGGACACGGCTGTGAACGGCTCCACAGAGCGCACGAGTTGTCTTTTCTGGATATCCTAAAATGGACTTTTTTCCGACAGCTTACAGTATCTTAGACGGTAAAGAAGTTTTGCCGCGGAACGCGATCGATGTATGCATGTGGTGAAGGGAAATTACGCTGGGACGAAATGATGCAATTCACCTATGCAGGTGAATTGGAAGCCGCCCATTGCTGAGCCCAAAATGACATTTTCACGCGTGATGAAGTCCCGACCCGGTAACATGGTGACTGCATATCCAGGGCAGTAAACAAAGCGCTGTCTGCAGGTCATTCTCGTAAAATAGAGCTGGAGACGCAATCTATCCCGCGCTGTTATTAATGCTTATTTAGCAGTTCCCAAGTGCGTGTTGCATTGGGTAAGCTTTACTTTGCGTATCTGGCACAGACAAAAAATGCGATCGCTATCGAGAGAGACGCTGCAACCAGTGTCCAAGAGCGCAGGTATTTCCTTACGCAAAGCGTGTACCCTGAACTTGACAAGAGCCAGCACGTTTGATGCGGCAAACGGATACAAAATCAGGATACAAAATCAGTAAACGGATAAAAAATTCAGTGGCCCTGAATGATGTGGGGGAGCTTATTATCACCGCGGGCTGTGGCTGTTCCTCTGGTTGGAAACACGCCCGGTGGAAGGTGGCATAGGCCACTTATTCCGGTAGTGTCAAGGCTGACTACATTTGAAGCAAATATTAAGAGTCAGTCTGCTCATGTCTTCCCGAAACCATCTCGATGCGAGCGGCCTATAAGCGGCACTAGAGGGACCTCTGGCGTTCCAAGAATTTCGTTGCTGGCCTGAGGGAGAGGACGGGTTTGGTGGCAGGGAATCGTAAGTCGGGAGCCTGCCACTGCGGAGAGTTTCTGCTAGGGGGGCCTCGAGAATTGAGGTCTATGTCCGGGCTCACCCCGAAAGGTCATGGCTCGGGGCCGTGCGACAGGATTGTCCCCGTGTTTGGCTCTCTCCAGGCACAGGCTGGCTCGAGAGCAGCGTCGGCCGGAGGAGGGGACGCATAATGCTGCTCCCAAAAGAGCATTTCCGCAATAGGCCAAGCGAAGCCTGCAAGCTCATCAAGGGAGGAAAACGAACAGCCAAAAAGGTATGGCCTAAAGAGGGAATGGTAGCACCACAGAACGTGCGATACCTCAACGGTCTCAGGAGCAGTGGGATCAGCCCGACGGAATGACCCTAACATCTTGCATTCGGGTGTCCAGCTCACCCTGAATGCAGTATTCGTAGTCTACCGCAGGACCTCTGCCCGGAAGGCTGTGACAAACTGGCCCTAAGATTCGAACGGGGGCTGGATACGTCACCATTGTTCCACTGTACCTGTCAGGGCAATGAGCAGAACCCGCTAGAACAAATGCAGCTCCGAGATGCCTTGAACAGACCTGAAAACGGAATGGTCGTCAAGAAAATCAATGACCAATGTTTCGGCGGCTTACCCAATAAACGTTTGGGGGCTGCATACGCCCGAAGGCAAGGTCCACGAACCAAGTCGTAAAAACCTCGGTACCGAGAGGAACCAATGGTATATCGCGAGACGATGACAATGAAGTAGTCTCGCCATGTGACAGCGGCTGCTGAGCACCGGTTTCTGCTGCATCATCTGCCCCTGCCTCATCCTTGACTGCAGGCACGTTCGCATCAAGCGCGATAAAGACGTGCGATTTTCCGTGCAATGCGGCGGGTGGTATCGCATGGTGCGGCGTGCCACATGCGACGTTTCGGGACACACGGGGGCGAAGGAGTTGTCAGCGGCTGGCTCCACCCCCATGCAGCGCCTTGGCATGAGCGGTCGGACGACTTTTTGAACTCGTAATGAAGCTCAAAACGAACAACATTGGACAGCCACACTTCGTTCCATAAAAAAATAATAAATAAAACACCTTCGTGGATGACAAGCACGTCGCAACAGCGGTAACAGCTGATTATTCACGACTCCGACAAGTAGGCCTAGCATGGCGGGTGCCGGCCTTCGCCTACGCCATTCACAGGCGAGCTCATCATCGAGCGCTTGTTTTTCACAACCTTAAGCTTTACACTCGTATGCAATGCGTTAGCGAACACTATTACTTTCTAGATGTCATCGACGTGAAGAGCAGAAGTGGAAGCGAAGCGAGCCGGCTCACAGAGACGCCGGTATACCTGCGAAATGTCCTTGCATCGCTGCTCACGTTCTCCGATTTCGCTATCAGTTTCAAAACGGGCGTTGTCTTTCAGGAATGGCACACTTGAAACATCACTTTATTCAATCCGGAATAATTTTATGGCACAAGGGAAATGTACTCGACGTTTGTCACACCACCGCAGCGGCGATGTCAACAAATCCAAGCTCGCGCCACTCCATCAACTCGCCTGAACTGGCCTGGACCACGGATGATGGGAGTGACGACGGAGAGATGGCGCCACCAGTGGTGTGTTGCCACTCGTCTACTCGCGCTATGATTGGCTGTGGCCATGCAGCGGTGCGATGCGGCGACGAAAATAGGTCCGTTCGATTTGCCTTGCACTACGTGAACCACTTCAGGCAGTGCAGGTGAATAGAACTAACCTAGTATCTGCCGGTTTGATGCTCGCCGCACCGGCTACGCGGTAGTGCCGTGCGATAACACGTCATGAAACGTCACAAAACGTGACCACCCCGGCTGCCGCATCGTCGCACCGCACGCCGCATCGCACCGAAAATCGCACCGTCTGTTTCGCGCTTCAGTCCTCGAGGCTGCTTGGCGAGTCTAGGTAGTGTCCATGAAAAACAAGCGTAATCACGCTAGACGAGGCTGCAAACAAGACCTTCAAACGCACCACAAGCGCTAACGATAAAAATAAGGAAGACTAGCGAACAAAATGACAGGCCTGCTACAAGAAAACCTTGATGTCCCCACTACCAGTCATCCACGTCACCAGTCATCCCCACTACCAGTCATCCCCACTACCAGTCATCCCTATAGGTTACAGGCGTCAAATGTAAGCTCAGAGCCAAGCGTCCGGCTGAAGCCCTCAAAAATAAGACAGATGCAGAGTATGAAAAATGACCTTTATTGTCCTCAGGCCCAAGTTCAATTTTCTAGCGGCCGTTCTACTGTGAGCGTGTGATGTGAGCTGGTGCGCTGAAGTACCAAGCCACCTACTATAGGGTGTTTACCACGAACTTTTCTACAGTTAAAAAAAATGGGAGTGATACATCATAACGATGATGAATGAAAAGTGTACCTTTTATTCATTGAAAACTTAGAATTTTGTCCACGCGAAAAACTTCAGCAATGCAAAACAAAAGAAGCCTATTTAAAGACAAATACCTCCCACATCAACACAAAGCAAAGCTTTACAGAAATTTTGTGGTAAGAGAGCTGCCACAAAATTTGTTTCTTTTTTGAACTTGTGCTTTATAACGTAAATTTAAATAACACGTAATTTCAATGCAAATAATTTCATGGCAGTAAAACAAGATTTGTCCAACTATTTTTGCGGTCACACTCAAGTGAGCATAAAAAAACTACCAAGATAAAATCTAGAAAAAGAAACTATAGTTATGCAAAGTAAGAACTTTAAGCTATTTATTCAAATTACCTTCAGGGTAAAATATGAGCTATAAATTGTGGCAAAAACTGCAGTTCGTTTGAGCCTAATGTATTTATAATACTCATTTAATTTTCAGCAATTGGTAATGTGTCGCCCATTGATTGCTTTTGACAAGCACTGACTTAATGTTGGGCATAGTTGGTTAGTGCGTTCTTTGCACAGGTATAGCAATGTAAATAAATATTGCAATATAAAGAAAATGTAAATAAATGTTCTACTATGCAATGGCACTCGCTGCGGTAGCTTAACGTCTGACGCGTAGTGGTGCGAAGCATGGAGGAGTAGGTTCGTGTCTTAGTCACTTTCCTGTTTGACGGAGAGAGATTCGTTAACGAAAAGGGAGGAGATAAAAAGGGCGCTATTTTCTGCATCTCTCAGAACCTATAGAGATGGGGGGAGGAGGATCTCAGGGTTACAATATGTGCTTTGGCATTGTATTAATATTTTTCTGTAGATCAAGCTAAAAGCAACGATGAACTTCTAAATTGTGACCAAAATTTTTGGTAAATCACTCGTTGTATTTGTTTCTTTTCAGTAAAACTAAGTGTCTAATCTTGATATATTGAATTTTACGTTAAGCCCATCAGAACTGCCATGTACCTTGGGCGAGTTTTCGATATCTTATGCAATATGCGATATGCTCGAGATGCTCTTCTAACCGCTTGGTTTTATGCCTTTTTTTTTGTCTATCACTGATACAGCATCACCTACATAGGCGTCACGTTGAACGCCTTGTACAACTTCATCATGGCCGGCATGGCTGTAGCCCTTGTCTACTGGTACAGAGATTGCGACCCACTTCTCTCTGGTGCCATAACCAAGCTTGACCAGGTGAATATATATGGTCAAACAATGACAACTTATACTGTTTTCAAGGCACGTTAAAGAACCCCAGGTGGTCAAAATTTCCGGAGCCCTCCACTACGGCGTCTCTCATAATCAAATGGTGGTTTTGGGACGTTAAACCCCACAAATCAATCAATCAATACTGTTTTCAAGCTTCAATTATGGATGAAATAATTGTGGCACGTTAACACGTTAGATATCGCTTGTTCTTCGTCCTTCAGGTTCCATTTAAACTGAATGTTGACATTTCTTTTGACATAGTAGAAAACAAGATGCTGGTGTGTTTGCCGGCTTCTCCTCGTCACCTAATTAAGAAGTTAGAGTACAAAAAAAGCAAAATTCATGAAATCGATAGAAAAAGTTGTTTCTAAATGTATTGGTAACGTGACACGAGATGCATAACCCTGTGCAGTCAGCCCATGAAAAAGGAGTTTTGCACATGAGTTCTCAAAAGGTACAATAGTATACTTAGCGTCCCAAAACCACCATATGATTATGAGAGACGCCGTAGTGGAGGGCTCCGGAAATTTCGACCAACTGGGGTTATTTAACGACCACCCAAATCTGAGCACACGGGCCTACAGCATTTCCGCCTCCATCGAAAATGCAGCGGCCGCAGCCGGGATTCCATCCCGCGACCTGCGGGTCAGCAGCCGAGTGCTTAGCCACTAGACCACCGTGGCGGGGCACAAATATATAGCAATATATCACATATAGACATCAAGCACATATATATAAATATTTTTAATGCCCTACTATTTAGTGAACTACGATCTTGCTGGTTAATAGGCAGAACTTCTATCAGAGATCATGCCAGCTGACACAATACACACAAACATCTGCTAAAAAATTCTAGCGATGAATCACTCTTCCTTCCGCCTTTCTGGCAATAACCACCACGCGGTTGACAGCAATACGGTATATTGCTAGGGGTTCTTGTGTTTTTGTAGTGCGTGAACAAAAATAAACGAATGTAACGCACATACTCGCCAAACCCTCACTACGAGTCCACTAACAATAAGCATGAGCCGAATACAATCATGCACGAAACTTGAACCTAATATCTATCAAACATCAGTGCATTTCTGGCGGAAAATACACCAACAAATTGCTGCGAGTCCACGAAGTGAATGCTGATAATGGGGCGAAGCAGTGTATATTGTAACAAGAATTGTTGCCTTCTATTTCGCTCTGGTTATTAGCTGTTTATTTTGTTCTTGTTATATTTCGGATCTATCATATGCTTTGTTTGATGGTTTTAATGTCAGTGTTTTTTACAGCGTTGTGGCCTTTAGTTCGTTCTAGTTAACGGTGTTTCCATAACGTTTTTGTTGACTACAGCAGTTGTGATTTCTTCACGTCTCGTAAGTGTTACTGTTTTGTCGTTTTTATAGTTTTGTGGCCTCCTTTTTGGTTCTGGTTAAGAGCCTTTTATTTTATTTTGTTGCCTTTTGCTCTGCCATATGCACTGCTGGATGTGTAGTTAGATGTCAGTGTTTTTGCAGCGTTGCAGCCTTTCATTTGTTTAGCAATATGTTTTTTATCTGCACTTCGACTAGGGGCCATGGCGAGGAAAGCTTTTATGACGACGGTCAGACATGCGGCCCTATAAGGCGCCTCGCCTCTAAACAAGTCACCCTAATATTGCCATTGGCCCACTTGTGTACGCGGGGATTCTAATCTTTCCTATCCTTCCGGTAATAAGCCATACATTTCCTTCACGCCGGTTCAATGTTAGCGATAATAGGTCGCAGTGGTTACCGCATGGGTCGTCGCTAGCAAAGCGTGCGTCATTGCACAGCCACCACTATCCTTGCTGTCTGTGTTGAGGTAGCACAATAGGTCAGACGTGATTCGCACGTAGAACGGTATGAGGCACTTCAGTTAGTGCACACGTAGGCGCGCAATCGTGCATCTCACGTCATATCTTGTGTGTTTCGCGGGCATGCGTTGTAAGCATAAAAACACTAATACTTATTCAATGCAAAGAGAGAACGTTTCTAATCGGAACCTCAGCAAACCAATCTGAAAATGGGTGAAAGTTTTCGCCCAGACCCATGGTTTAAGAATTTAGTCAGTTCAAATGATTCATTGGGCATTTAGGGGTACTGGGCTGACCCTATACTTACCATGTACTTTAAGATTCCTTTAAGACCCATAATCTCTAGAACTACTCTACTTAACGCCTTCGGGTTGGTTTCATTTCAATCATCCGCGTCTTCTCTTGTAAAAGAACTACATACATAACTATTTCTAGTATTGAAATATTCACAAATTGCTAGCAAAGCAAGTCATTTTATTGAGTGATATTATAAAAAGCAGTAAAAATAATGAAACTTTTTTTCACATGTGCATCATTCTAGTTCAGTAGCTTCGTACTGATGTTTGGTTTATTCCGGTGAAATGTCCGTTTCCTGTTCATTCAACTTGCTTTTATAATATGGCAAATCTAACGAAAATTCATTTTGAGATACCAGAACCAAAAGAGGAAAAACAAGTGTATTTCACGTTTTCTTCAAAAATCAGGTGCACTTAGCAATCCCATTATTAGCAAGCAGCCTTATCGTCATCACACGAATCTGCTTTTCTCTTCGTTACTTCTTTTCTTGGCTCCCTGGCTGGTTTGTCAAGAGTTCTGTCTCTCTGATGACCCAATACTGTCGATGGTGGTAGATCTGACCTAGCCATATAACAGTGTTGCGCTTCTGGGATTAGCCGAACAGCGTTGACAACGCCTACTTGGGCCATACAGGCCTTCCTAAAAGAAGAGTTTCTAAGGTGGCAGTTCTGAAGGTTTCCCTCCCACAGAATACAATCTATTGTGTTCTCTAATGTATCTCGTTCCTCTGCAATCTGCACTGACTCTGCTACTTCTAATCGCGGTTTGGAGATGCTCCACATCGATCAAAGCATAGCCATTGCGATTACAGGTAACATTTTGTCCTTACGAAGACACGTAATGAGGACAAAGCTTATTTGCTAAAGTGCTAGCACGAGTTTTCCCGATCTCGTTTATGCTAGTAACCAAAGCTTATCAATTTCTAATATATACTGCACTTTCTGAACAGTTTATTTCATTGGTCACCGCGAGAGTATCTTTTACAATCTAAAAATTAATGCACAGAACCACGTCTTCATGTGCGTCTCTCACACACACAAGGTAAGTGGACTTGGTCAATGCCAGGCGTGTTAGAAAAACCGCGCCATGTGATTTTAAGTAGCCTGAATGCTTCTTTTAAAACATGCTTAGCTCGGGTAAACTACCAGTTTTGAATTAACAAAATTACGTCAGACAGAAAGCTTACGTTGTACATGGTCTCACAAAAAGGGGCCTGGCTTCTTCTGAGTGAAAACCTTGTCTTTCTGGCTCAATCAAAGCGAGCTAAAATGTTTGGGGCACTGGATATTATGAAGAAAGGCCTTGTCATTGCAAACGTGCCAAAAACCGAATTTCCAATTTCATAAAATTACCGTATATGGTGCCTTTGAAAAAAGATGAAAATATGGTGTCACTTACAACACGAAATAGCCGTTAACATGTGTTTGGTTGCGTTTTCATAGCGGCAATGGCATATTTTTAACCTCAGGCTAGAGCAAGCTAGGGCAACCGGTATATTAAAAAGTGAGCTGTTATTCCAACAATGGGCCCATGTGCGAACAACACTATTGTGTAAGACAAAAATGTCTAATACGAAGGACATTTGCATCATAAGTAAGTCCTTCTGACTCAAGGAACCTTCTATTGTTCTTATAAAAACCTACTACTACATTGATGCAGTGTCGTTTTATCATTTGTCGTATACATTATAGGGCAATGAACTAATTCGTTCGTAAACTTCATGTACTTCAGTTAGGTTTTGTTTTGTTTCGTGGAAAATGACGAATGATGCTTCATCTTTTATTCAGTTCAATCGCATGTTTCATGATATTACGAAGAGTTCGCAGGCAAACCTGGTGGAACCGTGAATAGTATTTTTACTGGTGTCACCCACTTGAAAGATGTTTTAATGTCGTTTGTTGTGCATGTTTCGATCATCATTCTTTCTCCCTGTAACCAGATGCTGCCATTCTACGTGAAGGAAAATCTGGGCGAATTTCCGGGATTCTCGGGACTTTTCCTCACAGGTGTAGTCAGCGCTGCCACAAGGTACTGCCGCATCTGCCAAGCTAACGTTTGATATTTTAATTCTATTGACTAGTAACTCGACGAATATTCACACGCTAACATACTAGATTGTCCATGATGTATTGCCATGGACAAAATAATATAGAGAACCGCACACGTGGATAGCAGAAGTGAGGGTGCCAACGACATCTTTTGACTATGTTACATGAACACGTGAAATGTTTTTAGATGCGGATCATCTCTTGCTCGGGTCTATGGCCGGCGGCGTCGGCTCGGCCTCGGCATCCCCACTCACACTACGCATGCGCGACTCTCCTCTTTCCCTCCTTTCAACAGCTGCGCGTTACTCTCTCCACTTCTCTCCTACCACCTGCTTGCGCTTCTCCTGCATCCTCGCGCCTCATCTCGCTGCGCATGCTCTGGCCTCCTCCTCTAGTTTCCACTCCTTCAAGTGTGAATGGAGTGGTTCTTAAGAGAAAGGAAGAGAAAAGTGAGCCCCGTTATTGTCTGCTTCAGTGAGCGACACCGCAACAGAGCTCACAAGGGATGGGGGTAAGGAGGGACAAAAGGGTAGAAGTAAAGGTATAGGAAAGAGGAAGAAGAAGCAACAACAAACTGAGGGGATAGGAGAGACAGGAAAGATGGAAGAACGGTCACCGGAGTCCGAGGACGGGGTACACTTGCGGCAGATGTTGTCGGCGTCTGTAGATAGCGTAGAGCAGGACCAGTAAATCAGAGTGAATAAAGCGGGTATATGGAACCAGCGCTGGAGTTTCTACGGCCGCCCTGGCAACCAAAGCGCGCACATCTCAGCTGCTCTCACAGACGAGAGTGGCGGCTGGTGGAGGCGCTGCGGGCGCGCGTCACCGTAACAAAACCAAAGGGGGCTGGCGCTACTGCCGTGTAAAAAAGTGCAACAATATGTAGAAATGGAGGAGGACGTATCCGCCTGCATTTTTCCTTCTTAATAATATAAATAAGAGAGGAAGCGGCGTTTCATCCAAGCGGTCAGGAGAGCAAAGTTCTGCTATCCTGTCTAGTAGTGTCGGGGTGGTTGATAAACCGAATGGCGCGTGTCTGCTATATTTGTACGATAGTGAAGACGATCACCAGTGGAAACCAGGGCCATCCAGTCAAATTTAAACGGCGTTTTGCCGGAAATAAGACAAGCGTATTAATCAGCATACCATATATGTAATTTTTTATCTGGCCCGCTGAGTGTTGAAGGCCCTACCTCCGCTCAGGGGGGTCTATCAGCCGAAATCCGCAGGACACGAGCCAGCCATGCTGATAACAAGAGCCACCTTTAGTTTACGACTCAAAAATAACGCAACAAGCCTTCCCGGTTGGTACAACACAACACTAGCGCACACAGGAAAAGCGAAAACCCGGAACAAACAATCCCCGCAGACTGGCGGTCAATGGAACATACGCAGTGAAACAACGTCAGTAAACCCAGCGCGCAACATAACAACAGGAAAGTAAATTCACACGTACCACGCCGTAGAATACGGGCCATAGACTCACCTTATAGCAGACGCCCCCAAAACCGGTGAGGCTTCGCCTCTGTAGCACGCACGGAGAAAACACCCTTCGCACCTAGCGTGACTGACGCCGCATCCCATCGCTCGCCTGCCACCAAAAAGCCCACGGGCTCGTCGCGCACCCCTTCTGACTTCCCCGCCACTTTTCCGCCCCCTGTGATTTTTTGGATGTTGACGCTCGCCCCGCGCATGTGCAATGCGCGCGGGCTCTCCTCGCCCTGCTTCCACCGTGCGTGCTGCAGATGAGGGTCCATCGGCCCAACAGTGTGAAGTCTTGCACCTCAAGATCAACAAAGTTTCTCATACATCCATCCAGCTGACCACCACCACCGAGCTCCATCTTATGCCATCGCGTGAAGTTTATGATACGGTACGGAGTTACTCTATTTATTTGTAAACAGTTACGTATCGACGCAAGCTGCCTTGTCCACGAGATTTGTGCGGGGGCACTTTCACCTCCGCCTCTGAACTGTTATAAAAGATAGTCTCGCGGTGAATACTCGATGCGGAGATGCCTCTGTTTAACTTGTCCTTGCGGCAACCCAGGCACCCAATAGGAACACAGACCCCGGTGAAGACCAAATTACGAATGCGATGATAAGAAACTTTGCGACAAAGCCATCGAATGTCTGACAAAACAATTCAATGAACATTGTTGGCTCAAAGGGAAGGTCCCTGCAGAAGGGAAAACCGCCAAAAGTATAACCTTTCCGAAACCCGGAAAAAATCCCCCCCTGCAGGCGCTCACACCTATATCACTTACGTCATGCATGGGGAAGCTTTTTGAACGGGTCGTTCACACCAGACTTCAGAATTTCATAGAGGACAGGGGGCTCTTTCCGGCCACCGTGCTTGGCTTCCGCAGTGGTCTCTCAATACAGGACGCTTTCCTTCTGATACAAGAAGAGGTCCTCAAAGGCGTTCCCAAAGGTGGAGAGCATTTGCTGCTTGCTCTAGACTTAAAGGGAGCTTTTGTCAATATATCTCATGAAGCTATAATGTCAGAGCTAAATATAAGTGGTTGCGGGGAAAAGATATATATCTATATAAAAGATTTTCTCACTGATCGGGAGGCGACAATTGGTATCTCAAGCGTCAGGTTTGAGCCATTCCGAATGCCAAACAAGGGAACGCCTCAAGGAGCCATAATATCTCTTCTGTTGCTTAATATCGCCATGCGTTTACTCGCTCTTGTCTTATATTGTGTACCACAGCTAGGTTATACCCTCTACGCAGACGGCATTACTCTGTGGGCCACACGGGGGTCCCTGGCCAGCAAAGAGCAGACTCTGCAAGAGCCGGCACTGGCTGTCGAAAAGTTTGCCAGAACCAGTGGTCTCAGCTGCGCACCCGAAAAATTGGAGGTGATCAGAATACACAGCAAACCCTACAAAAGTAATGGAAGAATAGAAATTGAAATCGAAAAGCAGAAAATTAAAGAAGTCACTGTCGCCCGGATCCTGGGTTTCTGGGTTCAAAGCAATGGTAGGGCAAATCACACTATCGGTTTTCTTAAATCGGCAACTAAACAAGTGGCTAGGATGATTCAGAGGATCACCTTCCACAAAAAAGGCATGAAAGAAAGTGATACTGTCCGTTTAGTACAGGCGCTCGTATTAAGCAAATGGACTTACAGCTTGCCTTTCCACACGCTGAACAAGAGCGAGGAAGAACAAGTAGATCCTGTCATCAGAGCGGCTTACAAGGCAGCATTATGCTTACCGATAAGCACTCCGACACAGAGGCTTCTAGAGATCAGCCTGCATAACGCGTACGCTGAACTGAAAGCAGCAACATTGATCTCTCAGCACAACCACCTCAGCTAGACGAAGTCGGGACGAGAGATACTGATGAAGGCGGATATACCACCGCAACCCCAAAACTTGGACGAGGAGCTGACAGACGTACCAGACCCAGTCCGACGACATATTTCGATCGCCCCTATCCTCAGGAACATGACCAAGGAGCGGCATCACGAAAGGTGAGAGGAGCGTGTAAAATGGATCAGAAAATTATTCAGAGGCAATGAGAACGTGCTATACGTTGACGCTTCCAGGTATAACTGGAAGCGCTGCGTCATCACAGTGGTAAGCAGCGACACGAGAAGCATAGCGTCCAGAGCATCACTGTACACTACATCGATCACCAAGGCCGAGTGTTTCGCCATCGCATTGGCGAAGAAAAGTCGAGAGTGCAACGACGGCCAGACGTACATCACCATACTCTTAGATTCGCATGAGGCGTGCTGGCTCTTCACGAAAGGCCGCCTCCCATTAAACATTTGCAAATTTTTAGGCGGCGAATTGAGCAACACTTATAGGATGGTCTGGTGCCCGGGACATGCAGGCCTAGAGGGTAACGAGAGGGCGGACTCTCTAGCTCGAGCGCTCACGAACCGAGCGGAGAAGCAGCCTTTCTCGCTGTTACCACCACCCAGCAATGACGGATTTCGCGAGGAGGAGGAAATCGGCCCGACTCGGGTGGCTCCACGAGAGCTTCTTGCTCACCAGCGATCCACGTGGCAGAAATATGGCACCCCCCACAAATCTCTTAAAGGGGAAGACGTCATAGACTTCTGTAAAATTCAAACGGGAGTTTATCCAAATTTATTACGACTGCACAAAATTCATCCAACTTTGTATGGGCGCGATTGTCCATGGCGTCACGACTCGTCACCGACCCTTTACCATATCTCGTGGAGTTGTGCTAAACGGCCAAATGAACTCAATCACTTAGAGCGTATGTATAGAATGAAAAATTTTTTGGAGCAATGGGAGGCACTCCTCGCTAGCTCGGACCTGAGGGTGCAACTAGCACTCCTGGACCACGTCCGGCAGGTGGCGCTAGCCAGTGGAGCCTTCGACATGGGGCCCCACCCATGTAGCTCCTAAACCCCTTCTTTATTTTTAACGCAATAAAGTTACTTCTCTTTCTCTCTCTCTCTGTTTAACTTAACTTGTGCTAAATAGAGGGCCCTTGTCACGAAAAAAGCAGCGGACTACTCGAAGCTTAGCCTTTTATTGTCAACCGATGCATTAAGGTTCTTTTTCAGTGGCAGCCGTGGCTATAGTAACATCGCAATTCATGCCTTGCTAAGAAGTATTAAATGTCTTCGATTTTTAATCGTCATCTAGTTCACATAACACACAGTTTCAGTTTTGCGCTTGTCGGTGTCGGCTTAAAATAATGTTCAACATTGATAATTGCTAGGCTTTCGTGTGTAAAACAAGATATCATTTTTAGGCACGCTGTAGTATGCGGTATCAGGATTAATTGCGACCGTTTTGGGTCCTTGAATGCGCACATATATCTTCATTAGGTAGAGTCCGGTGGAGAGGGAAAGTCAAGCTCTTCCGGCGAGAATATGGCCGCTGACAAGAACATCAGCAGCGGTCCATGGCTGCGTTCTGCTACAGTGTTTCCAAGAGTTTGTAGAAGTGGGCAGGCCAGGTGCTCGCTCCCGGAGAATTGCGACTGCGACGCCTTCTTACGTTTTCGAACAGTTTGTTCTTTGTCACGACCTCGCGTAGGCGACAATGGCTGTCTGGAGAGGTTGACTTCATGAGAACTGCAACAGTGACGCCGTCTCACGCTGTTCGACTCCGTTGAACAAAAGCGTTGCCCCGCCGCGGTCGTCTAGTAGCTAGGGTACTCGGCTGCTGACCCGCAGGTTGCGGGATCGAATTCCGGCTGCAGCGGCTGCATTTCCAAGGGAGGTGGAAATGTTGTAGGCCCGTGTGCCCAGATTTGGGTGCACGTTGAAGAACCCCAGGTGGTCGAAATTTCCGGAGCCCTTCACTACGGCGTCTCTCATAATCATATGAATGGTTTCGGAACGTTAAACTCCACATATCCATCAATTAATATGAATGCGTTGAAGAGTTTGGCACGGTGAAGTGTCGATTGGTTAAATTCCCTTCGCTCTTGCCTCTTGCTGTATTTTTCTATACACCCTTCCAAGACCACATCACTGACATCTGGCATTGGAGAGTTTTAAGTTTTCTGCATACAGTGTGTTATTGCTGTTCGATATTCACGGCAGTGCGGAACATCAGATACGTGAACAGATGCACGCAAATATAGCAACGAAATCTGGTGACACTGTCAAACAATAAACACGAACACAGACTTGTATAGTATGTTTTAAATTCTGAAGTTAATGTCCTCCATCCAATCAAGGACACAAAAAAGAGTGACTGCGTGTTACGAGTCACTGAAAAGTAGAACACTATTCGTTTTTGAGTTTTTGAAGAACACCAGGGGTCGAAATTTCAGGAGCACTCAACTATGGCATGTAAGGGCTCGAGGTCGATGACAGCTATGGCGGGCATCTTTACGGTAGCTGGCTTCCCGCCGTTGTCCACAAAGCCGATGCTCGCCAGTGAGGAGACGCGCTCTTGGAGATAGAACGAAGGTTTATTTACATGACGAGAAAGATGAAACAGTACAGAGTTTCAGCGGAGATTCAGTTCAGATTCAGCTCAGATTCCGCTAACGTGCAAAAAGTCTTCGGCTTTTATAGCCCGTTGTCTCCCTATAAGGAGGTCCGAAGAAGGCGGTGACCACTGTTGCGAATCATCTGACGTGAAGTCGCAGTGGTCTACCCACCAGAAAGAGTGCAGAAATGGGGCCACTGGTGAGAAGAACGTGGGTGAAAACGTCCAATGGTTAGCACGAACGCACCACACAATGGCTCACCCGGCCCATGCATTCAATACATCGCAAGGCGAGGAGGTAGAGTCCGGTGGAGAAGGAAAGTCGAGCTCCTCTGGGGGGAAGATGGCCGCTGATGCGAACATCAGCAGCGGTCCATGTCTGCGTTCTGCTGCAGTGTTCCCAGAAGTTTCTCGGAGTCGGCAGGCCAGGTGCTCGCTCCCTGACAACTGCGACTGCGACGCCTTTCCACACTTCTGTACTGTTGGTTCTTTGTCATGACCTCGCTTAGTTGACAATGGCTGTCTGGAGAAGTTGGCTTCATGAGAACTGCAACAGTGACGCCGTCTCACGATGTTCGACTCCGTTGAACGAAAGGGTTCTTCGCGATCGTTCCGTCGAGTTCCTCGTAACCCAGCCACAGCAAACTACCTGGCCCTCCTGCAGGACAGCGTCGTGCTTTTTGCTTCTGGGGCGCCGATGGGATTGAAAGCATTCTAGCACACCAGCTCACGCACAATGGCGTCTACTGAGACGAATTGCCGGGCTAAACGTAACAGGTATTCCTCATAATCGCGCCGTGGTTTTTGGACGCAAACCTGAAAGTATCATTGTTGAAGTAACGAATATTGCGATATTTTGGCACTTCTAAATGCTGAATCTTTCTCTCTCTCTGTCTCTAGTTTCTAACTTTGGGGCTCCTTGTGAGTACGCACTTTTCTGTACGCACTTTTCTGTAAACTGACATCTTTGTGGAATAAACTTTAAATCTACATGTACATGCCCGTCTGTTTAACGTTAGGAGAATAAATCAACGACTAAGGCTAGCTGAATAATATCAACTATAAGTATGTGCTGACTTGACTTAGAAACAGCTATGCGTAGCTGACAACGATGAAGCAGTTAACCTGTTGGCATACAAAGAAGCATTCTCTTCCCCAATTATCTTAGCTGAATAAATGAAGTAGGAGAAGCGAGTGTAGTGGCTTCAGTGGGGAGTGCTGTAAGTCGTGACTAGTACCACCAACCCATTCCAAGCCACCAACAAGAACTGCTCCGCAGTTGGAAACTCAGTCCAACACAATTGGTTGGAGGCTGTGTTTCATCCTGTTATAAAAATATTATTCGTGGGTATGAAACTTCTATGGTATAAATGAACAAGGCATGATTTAAACAGATAATACTTATTGGTTGCTTTTCGAAGAGGATTGTCAAGTTATGACGCCAATATTTTTTTTATTTCTCACAATTGAAAGGGTAAAACAAAGGACATGTTTACTTAAACACAGTTTTAACTAAGCATTCAACACGATATTATTGTTTCTCACACTGTAGGTAATAATACGCCAGAAAAAAAAGAGAAGGAAACAGGTTTATAGCACAATGTTCTTCAATAGACACCTAACTTTTGCGCCGAATATTTACAATGCCTTCAAATAAATTTAGGCACTTTCACCGCGCAAGCTGTAAATTCCCACACTGTGTTTGCGTACTTCAAGCCATTTCACAAAACGAGGTAGGGTAAGCGTCGTATTGGAGCTTCCATTCGTGAATTAGACTGGTATTCTTTAGCGTTTACAGTTTTCACTACGAAATGGGAAAAAAAATAATTGGCCAATTCGGCCACAATCAAGTGAGGCCGGTTATTAGAGCTCTTTGGCTAGTTGAAATCAGAGTCAATCAAGAGGCACTCTACATTTCGCTTTAATGAACGGCACTTTACTGAATGTAAAACTACTACTACATACGCGATATCCCCGTCTATATCGGTAATCGGAAGATGAAACCAGTGAAACACGAAGAATATCAACCACACAGGACAATCGCTGTGGGGTTGTTCTTCGCTGTCTGACCATATGCTTTTTCGCTGGTTTTATCTTCTGAATACTAATGAACCAACTCCTCCACAAACCTATGTTGCCAACTCTCGCTGTGTATTTATCTAGTTCCGCCAGCACCGGTACACAAGTATCTTAAATTAGGCGATACTCTCGAATCTTAGCTATACAGTTAATTCTGCCACATGTGGACTGATTTGTTGCTGAGCAGTGTTAAATGACCGTTAAGTATGGTAATCCTCACGACCACTGACTAAACTACACAGGTGCACGCAAGAAACGGGTAACGTTCCTTTGGGCCGAACACACATGCTTCGTGTGTTCGTATTCGTGTGATTTTATATAAAAATCAATCTTCAAAGCATCATTCAGTAAGGAATAGAATATTAACTTTGCAAACCTGTAACAATCGTAGAGCTGAAGTAAGCAGCGTAGGCCTGACTTTGTTCATTATGTGTTCTTTATTTCCTGCAGCACTGTGTCATCCATCATCAATTCCCAAGCTGCCGTGTTTTATGTAGACGTTATTTCACAGTACAGAAAGTTCTCGTCACAGCAAGCAGCAGCCTTTACAAAGAAGAGCGGTAAGTAACTGCAGCCGTTACGGACCAGGTCAAATTAACACGTTCATAGCGCGTGGTATTTTTGTGTTCTTATTAAGCCGGTGGTGACGTACACAATGTTGTCAACAAGTACTACAAGCAACTTTTATGTGTGACTGAAACTGTCTTCAGAAAGAAGGGTATCGTGCATACTGTCGCAAGCAGCAAGCATCACAGCTGCTGGAATGACGAACGTTAGGGAAACTTGAACCCTCTACTATCGCTCAGCACTCCCTTATATATCTAATATTCAATATTGCCCTATGGTACATTCAGTGACACAGACCGCCAAGTGCACGCAAAAGTAAACCTAGGCCGACATAACGTAAGTGATAAACACAATAACGATAAACGCACTAAATAAACTACCACGCGTTGAAAATTATAGCAATACACTTTTTTCCCTAATGCATGGTGCTAAATGTAACTATTTATTAAGAAATACCACACCTCATGCATATTCACTTTTTTAGGCTCTAAAGCTCAGGCAGTCCTGTTATAAAGATCAGGAAACTATAGCGGGTTCAAATTTAGGGGGTAAATTATAACTACATGCTAACTCATACCGATGACTTGTAACGGTCATACGACCAGGGTGTCCTTGAAGTAATTGGTCCAACGTAGTCACAAATCCATCTCTGACAGTGTAGTATCTGGTCGAAGAGAGACTACATTAGTTCGTTTGTTCACTGGTCCAGATTTTCCTCGTGAAACATCGTTTTTAAACATACACTGAACGTATCAGCAAGATGTTGAGGGCAAGGGCCATTACAGTATGCACGCTGACGCTCACTTTATATGACTGCGGTAGTGAGGTGGTGATGAAGTTGAATTATGAATAATACGCTCTTTCTGTGACCCAATTCGGGAGCATTGCTCAGCTTTACTGTTTGGTAATGCGCGCAGGCACGAGCGGCATCAGCTGCGAGACCTGAGTTGTGGTGAGGGGCAGGTTGAACTTGCCTGTGTGAGCATCAGTTACCGTCAGTCGTTCGCTGGTCGCCAGCCATTATCTATTGCGTGACCTCTTTCAGTAGCAGCGGGAAGTAGACATTACTTTAACCTACAAATAAGTTCTCTTCGAAATAATTTCTAAGGTCCCTTTTGCACACACACCTAAGACGAATAGAAGGTGAAAGCCTTCTTTTTTTTTCTTCTGAACAGGTGTATTGTTCATGCGCCACCACCCTGCAAATCTTTCTGCACCTAATGTGGTTTTCCACCATGTCATCATGGGAATACGTAACTTGACGTCAACATGACGTCCTTATACACGTCACAAAATCTGTCATTGGTGACGTGATGAATACGTCATATCGCAACATCATCACGCGATGATGACTTTTTGCGTTCCTCATGCCACCCGCTGGTCGTCCATCAATTATCGCATTTGATTAAGCATCTAAGGCTTTCGTCTTATTAAGTGAACGTCCCTGTGCACATTCTAGCGTGCAGTAGTGTCCTGTTCTCACGTCTGACCGGTTGGTAATGCTCCGTCGCTATTACCTTTCAAGCACCAGGTAGTCGAGCGTGCGTGGCTTGCTCGTGTGGCAGCGTACCGATCTGTGTTCACTCCGTCCATCTCTCTTTCTTTCCAGCCCTGTTCTTCGGATGTGTTCTCACTGCTTGTGCGGTAGCAGTGCCCCACCTAGGTTCAGCAGTTCGGGTAAGCAAGTTTAAAACTAGCGTGCTTTCTTTTTTATTTGAAGCGTTGTATATCCACCTGTTCATACACGTCAACATCTCACATACGCCCGACTAGATCATTTAACTAGATGGCAAGAAAACGCCAGTGTATAGTGGTGACTGATGATGGTGAACTTCGCATATACAGGTTGTTTCATGACATGCGTCCAATAGTCTTTAAAATCAGCACAAGGCGCTATTTACTTGCTGTCTTCAGTGTTGCTTTTGCTGTAACGGAAGGCATTTTAAGAGGGTTTAAAACATCATTGGCAACAGTAATTGCAGAGTTATACTAATTAACGTTTTTGTTAGTGGAGCGAGGCAGTTAGGTCCAATAAGAAAATTGAAGTCCTTCATGCGAAGAATCCATTGTCGCTTTGAGATTTCGAAAAAAGTGGCATCTAGTGATAACTGCGAATTAATAAGTTTCTTCTAAATTCTGCCGTGAAACTGAAACCGAAACGCGAAAGACCGCAACTGCCCTATTTGTCTGAGAAGTCCGAAATGAGGAAGCGCTGTAATATGAACAATCAAACGACTTCGTAGTATGCGTGTGTGTGCTGCGTTTGCCATTATAGCACGCTTGACGCACATCGTTAACAAAAGGGAAAGAATTGTATCCCTGTAAATACTGTTTTGAACAGCGACGTCATTGTGGTCGTCTGCTTGTTGCGCTCATCGGTACTTTGCTTTCGGTTTCACCGCAGAATTTAGGAGAAGTTCAATATGTCACTGTAATTACTGGAAGCCATTTTTCCGAAATCTCAAACAGGCAACTGGCTCTTCACATGAATGTCTTCACTTTCTTTAATTGACTTAACTGCCTAAACTCCCTAACTAAAAAATTAATTAAATTGTGTTGTAATTACTGTTCTAAGTCATGTCTTCAACCATCGTAGGATTTCTGTCGCTGCAGACAAAGTAACCGTGAAGAGCAAGAAAAAATAGCGACCTTTGCTCATTTTTAAAGAAACATTGGGGGACCCTTAAACTTCGCCTTCAAGAGTTGAACGCGATAGCGAAATCCGGCTCTGCGCCCTTCAACTGCTAAGTGCATACTTAGTATGTTTTCTTACACGCACACGCACACACACACACACACACACGCACATGCCACACACACGCACACGCTCACTAACACGTGCGCGTGCAAGCGCGACGCATCTATAGTAATGCAGTGACTGTGCAGTGAGTCCACTTCCCTCTACTAGAACGGCGCTCTGCTGTAGTCAAGACACGTTTTCCACAATGTCTCACAGATGGCACACAGACACGCACGCACACGCACGCGCGAATGGTACCTACAGGTTTTTTTTATCTGAAGCAAGAGTCGCATGGCCTCCAAGATAACGCCGCGTGCTCACCATCTGGGAGGCCATAAAGAGTCTCACAATTCCTCACAGATGGCCGCACATTAGCTAGCGTTTGATGTTTGATTTATCAACACCTCAGTCAAGGCACGATATGTTTTTCGCTAGATGGGCTCAGTTGTCCATTTTTAGAGCCGTTTGAAAGTTCCTGTCTGTTCTTAGCGGCGATGGCTGCACTATCCCGGCCTTTTTTGATGTAGTTACAGGGCCTCCCAAATGCGCCTACAAACCGCCGAATGGGCTCGTTTTCGTCGTGACACCTGTCGAACAAAATGCGTTAAGGAGACTCATTCCACTACATGACATTTATGTAATGTTTTCTCCGGAATCAGATGCAAGTAACATCGTAGCTTTGTGGTAGGACACCTGCTTGCCACGCGAACAGCCCTGGTTTGACCTTCAATAAGACCGAAAATTCTATTCTTTATTTAATTTGCTTCTTTCTCAATTTTTGCTCACGGATTATTTTTTGCTCATAACCAATGGTGCTGACGCCAACGGCGGAATTTCTGCGACACGAGCTCTCTAACACTATCCCGTTAATATTGGACACATTTCTTGAAACACCTTGTATATCGCATCATATAGGTTTTTGTTGCTTCGATGCATCACTTGACTGCCTGCTGAACACTTTTCAAATTATGGCTTAGTGAATTCACAGAAGAATGCTTGCGAATTCTGTATTTTTAAGGACGCCTAGTGTTCATTGCTACACAGACGTTGTGCCCCCATACGTAGAACTTGCAAGCCTGTTTATTCCTTTTTTTATTTTTGTTGCAGTTGTGCTAAAGCCTGTTCGCATTTTTATGCACGTACAACGAACACTCCAAACAGCGTCCATTTTGATGTGAGCTATATATAAACAAGCGTAAAGCGTAAACTACCACGACATCTGGCAAAGCGGAGACTGGGTGGCCGTTTATTAAGTTATAAGACGAATGCGCAACTAATCAGACGTCTTTACTCCGAAAGTTCGCCCCTTGTGCGCGGACTACGGTTTCGACCGTTGAATGACCCAACATTTAAATTTTGGTCACCTGACGCACGAAGAATATGATGAAATGAATACCTGCAGCTTAAGAAACATGCTTTAGATCATCAATTATCATTGAGTATGATAGCCACTCTTTAGCACGAACGTTTTCAAATGTCTTATACACTTCTCGGATAATGTCTTAACGTTAAATCATTATAAATCATATAGGAAGCTACTATTAACAATATGACACTCACAGCCTCTAGTGTCGTAATAAATTTTAATGACATCTTTTATCTACTTTTTTTTCTTCAAGCTTATTTTGGTGCTGCACAGTGGTGGAACTGCACCATTCGTTGGACTCTTCATTTTAGGTCTCGTTTTTCCGTGGGCCAATGCAAAGGTACATATTTTCAGTATGCTTACTCTGTTGCTGTTCTTGGTCTTGTTGCTTAGTGCGATCAGCAATAAAAAAGCATGTTAATAAGCAGGCGAAAGATATCCAGAAAGGTATCAGCGAAGGGTGTCAGAGCATCGACGATGGTTGAAACGCAAATGTTCCATGTTCAATAAATGGCATAAAACTGTGTCAATAAAACAAAAAGCATAAATTGAAAGTTTTTTTTTTTTTGCTGTTTTGTTTTCGTGACACCTATTAACGTAAGAGTGTCAAAGTCACAGCGCCTATATCGAATGATTACTGTATAGGTTGTTGCGTGCGTCGTGATTTCCAGCATGTGCGCGGACTGTTCTCTTGAGGCTTAAAATTAAATGTAATGCATAAGGTTCACAAAAATAAAGCTAAACCAAATCGAACTCGTTTTTACTAGACTTATTTTCCTTTTTTTATGAGAAAGCTTCTATATATGCACGTATCTAAGTTAGATCTCGGCATGAGTCATACAATCACTATATTGTCTCTATGGATACTGAGATATTGATAAGTTGAGTAAGATTTGTTGTGACTTGACACCTCTAGTAAGTTCTATTTGAGGCTCTTACGAGTTATTCCCAGGCTTCTACAGTAGACCCGCCAGACTCACCGACCACGATACTCACTTGTGTGCGCTTTGCAGGGCGCTGCTATTGGTACTTTGGTGGCTGGCTCTCTGCAGCTGTGGCTGATGTTTGGAAAGATCGCCCTCGACATTCACTCCCCCAGGATGGGTGTCACTGTCGACTATTGTCCAGTCAACACCACTTTTCCCATTACCTACAATTCAACCTTTATTGATGATGAAGTATCGTCGGTAGAAAGGTGAAAAGAGCTAATTATTTCATTGTCTACTTTGTGCTGTCTACATGCTACATGTTTCATCCCTACTGATTAAAAAATATGCCAAGACTCAACGGTCATCTTCGACCTATTTGCTGCCTTAGTAAATTTAAAATGCTATTTAGGCTTTTGTTTTGTTTTTCTGCTCTTTCAGTAACAAAAGTGCACAGTTATCAAGACCTAGGTTCATGAGAACTTTCAGGAATAAATGAATGAATGAATGAATGAATGAATGAATGAATGAATGAATGAATGAATGAATGAATGAATGAATGAATGAATGAATGAATGAATGAATGAATCGTGGTGCAGCTGCTCTACGAAGCACTCAACGCTCTTAATAAACGAATCACATCGATTCCAGAATTGACATGTTCCTTCTCAAACATCATCTAAGAGAAATATGCTCAAGTACTACTGCAGTAATCAGCGTAACTAACTAGTAAGTAGGAACCTCCTCTTCATGGAGACAGTTTCCAAACTGCAGAAGTTTTTTGACGCTGCACACTTAGGCCTACCACAACCAACAATGTACTTATATTCGTCTACCCATGCTTCAGTATGCTTATATCCAGGCCTTTATTATAAACCGCAATAAAGAAACAAACTACGTTATTCTTGCATAGAGTATAATAGAGTGTGCGAACGTGTGCTCCTTAATGTGCTGTGTTTATCTCTCTTCTTTCTCTCCCTTCTATCTTTCATCTCCCTCATCCCCCTCCCGTGCGCAGGGTAGCAAACCAGCTGCCTATCGACTGGTTAACCTCCCTGCCATTCTTTTTTTCCTATTTTCCTTTCTCCTATATGAAAATGATGTTATTGTATGAGTACAAATAATTACAAACTCTAATTAGGAGGTCGTTTGTTTATTGTTTCAGGGTTTTGGATCACCAAGAAAACAGTCTGCTTGGCTTCTACCAAATTTCAGCCTACTGGAGCTTAATATTTACCACCTTTCTTACTATCACTCTCGGCGTTGCAGTCAGCTTATTAACAGGTTAGTAGGATATAAAAACTTACCCGCCTACTGGAACCAGTGGAATGGCGCTTCTTAATTTTTTCCTCTGTAAGACGTCATTGCACAGAGCATTACCAAAAAAATGGAACATATTAGTACTGTCATAGTCCTCAAAAGAATTGAGTGACTCTGGTACCAGTCTTATTGTGTACTAGTAAAAACAATAGAGCTAAGCCATGCCAGCTATAAAAATATTTTTTCCAGCTGTTACGAAATATACTCTCATTATTATGTTGTAAGAAAGACAAATTACTTCGCAATCATTAGTGTGTCGAAGGGTCTCTCAAAAAAGAAACGACATGTGACCCTATGTTTAAACCTGGGGTTCCCATTCCACAAATTTTCTACAGGGTAGGCGTCCTACCAAGTGACTTCAAGTTTTCCCAAGCCGAGAACAGGGCTTGAACGTGCTTTTAACTACTTGGTCGGTTTGTTGAAGCTGTTGGCTAGAGGCCGCAGATTTGCCTGCAACACAAAGGCCAGCTGTTCAGTTATTTCCCCTGCGGTGTCGAGGAACAGTGGTCACAGAGACCATCATAGATCTTTATTGGCCCATCATGCTAGAGGAGATCCTGATACATAACTGAGCTCTTCAAGGGGTACTTCATACAGTCGGGTACTATATACAGAACATGACAGCGATGACAAAAGCCGGAAATGCGTAATGGTGACGCGCTGTCAGCACTGTGTATTGTGTTTCCTTCTTCTCTCCGCGTCCGTGAACGCTGTAACATTTCTACGAGGCAACATTGCAATCCCAATAATCAAGATGGGCCGATTGAGAAAGAGAAATTGAGAGAGAGGTCACAAATGTGGGAACTACAGCGAGTTTGACGGGCACTGAAACACCTTGTTTGCTACCCTATACTTGAAAAATGGTAATGAAAGATGGAAAGACTAGCGGATAGAAAAAACAAGAAGCTAAAGCACACTAATAGTATTGTCAACCTAATTGGTCATGGCCGAGTAAATAATTCAACAATGCCTTGATGGACTCCCGGTGCGAGCACCTAGAAAATAATGAAAAAATGCGAAAATTAAAACAATTTCGCTGGATATAGGTGGTTTCAGTGGTTACATCTGTGCGATATAGGCGAATAAAAGAAAGCGTTAGTGTTGGAGAAAAGTGTTTAATCTTGTGTTTATGATCAATTCGAGATTAATGAGTTGGTGGTGTGGTACGTTCGGTACGTAGAAATGAATTGTGAAAGACCTTACCAAAAAGACCGAGGCAGAATATTGATGTCTTTCCAACACATAATTGAAAAGGAAGAAAGAAAACGCAAATGCAGAAAAGATAAAGAACGGTATGTACGGTGTTGCCATAAGTCCAGCTGATTGCTTAATAAGTGATTCTAAGGCGGCAAAACTTACGAAGCAATAATATCAATAGTTATGCCAGAGCGTCTTTCCTTGAATGTGTTTTCTGTTATAGCTGATGCATGATATTCATTAAGAAAATGAAGCACGTGGTGGTAATTTGAACTGTTTTAGAAGATCTAACTGCAACTGCTAGATGAGCATTGCGGGTTGCAGCGGCGTACTCAGAACGAACAAGGCGGCAGTGTTAATGTTATTAACAACAAGCAAGAGTTTATTTACGGAAATATTCGATGTGGGAGTGTGGCTTTAATAAAACTTACAAATTAAACACCCGACATTGTGAGCACTGTTTTGATTTCTGGGGTTTAACGTCCCAAAACCACCATTTGATTATGAGAGACGCCGTAGTGGAGGGCTCCGGAAATTTTGACCACCTGGGATTCTTTAACGTGCACCCAAATCTGAGTACAAGGGCCTACAACATTTTTGTTAGCATTGTTACAGATAATGCTAATACGAGTACTTTATGTTAAATTGGTGGAAATAGTAACGCGGAAGTACCAATATGGCGACAATGCTCGAGTTCGAATTAACCCTGTTTGGACGTTGAAGAGCTTTCGTATGTGTGAGAAATCTCCATTAGTTTACATTTTTCAAGATTAGAATTCATGAGCCCATCATCAAACCAGCATTAAACATTATTTAGGTGCGTCTTTCAAGTGGTTTATTTGTCATCGTTCCGTATTTTTCTCTAAAGTACAGTCATCGGCATACAGGCGCATATAAGGTATGCAAACCATTGATATATATTAGAAACCAAACTTAATTTAAACCTTACCTCTGTAGTATTTCTGTAAATACGGTAACTTGAGGCGAGTTATGAACATTATTTTGGTGTAGTGACAGTGGTTAATTAGACAATATTGGAGCCAATCAAGTTGTATAATATCGAATTTGAGCGAGGCGAGTATAACCATAAATAAGACGTGATTAACCTACCCAAGGGCCTTCGCGTCACCAAAAAATGCAGTGTATCGAAAACAGCGTTCAAATGAAGTGAATAGAAGTAACTGGTTCACAAAATAACGTACGCCTATAACGTACGCCTATAACGTACTATAACGTACCTATGTTGACCTACTGAAAAAAATATTTGAATCCTTAACATTCAGATATATGCGAGTACAACACATGTTCCACGAGATTAGACAGAATGCTTGTTCGTGAAAAGGGCCTGTAGTTGAAAGCACACTGTTCATTATCAGACATGTATTGGAGCCCCCTTCATTGATTTCTAAAGTGAGCGACAAGATTCCTTGATATAAAGACAGGTGAAAAATCATGCGCGAAAGGAAGGAAGAACATGCGCATGTCCGCTCGAGACACTTGGAACCTACAGGAGAAAGTTGCCGATTGTACACCCATAGCCACCGAAAAGCGGCAATTTAGAACAGGCAGCGCTCAACCGTGCGAACGTGGCAGCGGGAGCACCGACGACTGTGTACGGTCGACATCATCAGAGCAGATCGGCTGAGTGAAAGCGATCGATGTTCAGATGTGTCAGAGACACACGCTTCCCGCTCGAGACACTTAGTTCACGTTATGGGTGTAGCATTGTTTTGCATTCATTTTTATTTATTTATTTATTTATTTAGTATACCTCAAAGGCCCCAGTCGGGGTATTACATGAGGGATGGGCATAATTAGCAACATATTAATGATTCAATCACGGTCTTGAATACATGTGGGTCGGAGTGGTGCATGGCGAAGGCAGGCAAGCTGTTCCAGTCCCGGGCGGTTGCAACAAAAAAAGAGCGAAGGTGGGCAGTAGTTTGGGCTGGCGGTGGATAAACGGCTTGGGGATGGTTTGTACGGCTGGATAGTCGATGAGCAGGCAAGATGGCTGGAACGTTGAAAGGAGCGTGATAAAATTTGTGAAAAAGACAGAGCCGAGATATATGACCACGTGATTCAAGGTTGTTGAGGTGGCCACGAGTTTTAAGCTCGGAAACGCTGGAATGATAAGAGTACACGGAGTAGATGAACCGGGCTGCGCGATTTTGTACAGATTCGAGAAAGTTAGATAAATTAGATTGATGAGGGTCCCAAACCGAGCATGCGTACTCCAATTTAGGGCAAACAAATGGGGTGTAAGCCAACAACTTCCCTGATGAGGGAGCAAGTTTTAAATTCCTACGAAGTGAACCCAGCGCACGATTAGCGGAGGATGCTATGTTGTTAACGTGAGTGGACCAGGTGAGGTTGCTTGAGAATGTTACGCCGAGATATTTATAGGATGCTGCTGTTAAGATTGTAGAGCCCGAAATGGTGTAAGTCGCTTGCTGATAATGTTGCCTACGGTGAAATGATATTAGCGATGTCTTATTTACGTTTAAAGACATTAGCCAGTCGCTACAGCAGGATTCAATAAGGTTAAGGTCGTTTTGAGGTATAGCAATATCGGTAGGGTTTTTTTATTGGACGGTACACGACGCAATCATCTGCAAACAGGCGAATATTTGATGAAATGTTTGCTGGGAGGTCATTTATATAAATTAAGAAAAGTAGGGGTCCGAGTACTGTGCCCTGTGGGACACCAGAGATTACGAGAAGATGGTTAGATGAATGGTTGTTAGCGTACACAAATTGTTGCCGATTAGTCAGAAAACTACGAATCCAGTTGAACGTCGATGTATTAATGTTTAAGCAAGAAAGCTTGAGGAGTAGCCGTTGATGCGGAACTTTGTCAAATGCTTTTTCAAAGTCTAAAAAGAGGGCATCGGTGGGTATATTTAGGTCAACGCTAGAACTGATGTCATTGTAGAATGAAGCAAGTTGTGTGTCGCAGGATAATCCTGAGCGAAACCCATGTTGACTATGATGAAAGAAGTTGTGGCGGTTTAAGAACTTGATGGTGTTAGAGTAGATCACATGTTCCATTAGTTTAGAGCAAATGCTAGTGAGCGAGATGGGACGATAGCTGCTAGGCTGGGATGGAGGGCCCTTTTTAGGGACCGGAACAATCTTACCCACCTTCATATAATTCGAAGGTCGTAGGTTCGATTCCTGCTTACAGTTGGTAATTTTTTCATCCACTTTTCTTTCTTCTTATTTACATTCCATTAATGTTAATAACTTCCCCTGTACATTCCTTGGCATTACTGTCTGTTATATCTCATTATTATTGTGTTAAAAACACGAAAAACGAGCCCTTAGGTATACACTTCTTTCCCTTATTTTATTGAACGAGGGTCTCGTACTGGCAGACTTGGTGTGTTTAGGTTGTATAAGAGGGACAATTAATCAGCTGCCCGCTCATAATAAAGTTCACGTGCTACGTGACGCCAAACATGCGCATAAGAGTGTTTTCACACTCGTTGTTTGGCTTATAGATGGCGCTGACTGTCGCTCCTACTTCTAAAAAATTCACAGATAAACCCAAAAAAGTGGATGGAGGGAGTGCCGCTGTAATAGCTCAGTGGTTAGAGCATCGAACGCGTAATTCGAAGGTCGTAGGTTCGATTCCTGCTTACAGTTGGTAATTTTTTCATCCACTTTTCTTTCTTCTTATTTACATTCCATTAATGTTAATAACTTCCCCTGTACATTCCTTGGCATTACTGTCTGTTATATCTCATTATTATTGTGTTAAAAACACGAAAAACGAGCCCTTAGGTATACACTTCTTTCCCTTATTTCATTGAACGAGGGTCTCGTACTGGCAGACTTGGTGTGTTTAGGTTGTATAAGAGGGACAATTAATCAGCTGCCCGCTCATAATAAAGTTCACGTGCTACGTGACGCCAAACATGCGCATAAGAGTGTTTTCACACTCGTTGTTTGGCTTATAGATGGCGCTGACTGTCGCTCCTACTTCTAAAAAATTCACAGATAAACCCAAAAAAGTGGATGGAGGGAGTGCCGCTGTAATAGCTCAGTGGTTAGAGCATCGAACGCGTAATTCGAAGGTCGTAGGTTCGATTCCTGCTTACAGTTGGTAATTTTTTCATCCACTTTTCTTTCTTCTTATTTACATTCCATTAATGTTAATAACTTCCCCTGTACATTCCTTGGCATTACTGTCTGTTATATCTCATTATTATTGTGTTAAAAACACGAAAAACGAGCCCTTAGGTATACACTTCTTTCCCTTATTTCATATATATATATATATTCATTCTATGATATTCAAGAGCGTGCAATTTAGGATACCTGTTAATCGGAGTAAAAGTAATTATTTAGCACCCGAATGAGAACGCAAGCTCAGGACCTGCGGCCTTGGTAATAACTGTTGGCGAACTCATTTGTTTTCTCCTATGAACATCCCCGACATTTTCAGCGTTCACTAATGCGGCTACTTTCAAACATGTTTTTATTTAATTAATTCATGTTCCTCAAGTTATCTCTGTGATTTGTACCAATTCAGTGCTAGAACTGACGCCACAAACTGGAGTTCTGTAATTGCTCTTAAGATAAATGTCATTATAGCCCCGCCGCGGTAGTGTAGTGGCTAAGGTACTCGGCTGCTGACCCGCAGGTCGCGGGTTCGATTCCCGGCTGCGGCGGCTGCATTTCCGATGGAGGCGGAAATGTTGTAGGCCCGTGTGCTCAGATTTGGGTGCACGTTAAAGAACCCCAGGTGGTCGAAATTTCCTGAGCCCTCCACTATGGTGTCTCTCACAATCATATGGTGGTTTTGGGACATTAAACCCCACATATCATTCAATAAATGTCATTATAATAATTTTCTGCCACCTTGATTCTACTGAAGGAGAGAAGAGGACGTGTGCCGAGAACTTTTCACTCACAAGCAAAGTTGCGTTGCGGTTATGGAGGAAATTAAGACTGCTACCAAAAGCGGAGGTAAGTGCCACATCTTATGGTTGCTCCACAGAAGTGGCGCACGAAGCATTTCACCATGCTGGAAATGTTTTTGTTTTCTCTCGAAAACATACCTTGACAAGAAGCTCGCTCACTAATAAATGTGCCACGCTTGCTGAAATAAACGAGAAAACCAAAAAAGACATGATGCATGCAGTTGGTAAAATTCTGGGTAACCCCACTGCGGTGGTCTAGTGGCTAAGGTACTCGACTGCTAACAAACAGGTCGCAGGATTGAATCCGGGCTGCGGCGGCTGCATTTCCGATAAAAGCAAAACGTTGTAGGCTCGTTTGTTCAGATTTCGGCGCACGTTAAAAAACCCAGGAAGGTCGAAATTTCCGGAGCCCTCCAGTACGACATCTGTAATAATCATGTCCCAGTTTTGGGGCGTTAAAACCCACATATCAGTCATCAACAATCTGGGTCATACGCAGGAATCAATGCAAACAAATACTTTGTAACGTTCATCTAGTAACTGCGCTAATATATGGGCAACCTTGTTAAATAAAAAAAGGAAGTCAATTTTGTTAAGACATGCACAACTCTTACGCTTACTAACGTGATAGAAGGACGAGCTGCTAAGCGAGTTTGTAAGTCAAGCGATGTGACTGGAAGAAGACTAGAGCCCTAAAAAGAAGAGACTCTACAAGGGCTCCACGGCTGCCTCATTTTGATGGAAATAAATGGAAAAATACCAGTGTGCCTAATTTTAGACGTGCGTTAAACAAGCCCAAGTAGTCGAAATATCCAGAGCCCCCAATTAGGGCGTCTCCTCTAATGGTATCGGGGTCCTGGGGCCACCATATGATTGCTGACAAATATTAATAAGCTGAGCTTCACGATGCTGACAAATAATAATAAGCCGAGCTGTCCTTGTTTGTACGGGGATATACTGTACTTTTTGTTTAAAAATAACAGTACACAGGAGTCTTCGAAACAATATCTCGAAACCACGCGAAATTTTAAAAAATGTCAGAACTAATGAAACAAATATCTATGAGTGGCGCATTTCATTTGAATTAGACACAACCGAGTGATTACAGCAGACAGCTAGACCTAATTGTCTGTTGGAATGATTTGATTATATATTGTCTGGAGCACACTGCGTCAGTTTTATGAAAATTTATTAGCTATATTTACACTTTCCTTTAAAAAGGAATCATCTAGCGCTGTAACTTGAATTTAATGCATTTTGTACACTTTAATTTGATACAGAGACAAGTACCGCTTTGTTCGCGTGAATGTAGGAGAAAGAAGAGGAGGGGCGATTTGCGATGAGTCATATAGTGGCCGGAGCTCACGAGATCCGTGATTTGTACGACCCGCACGGAAAGTTTAAGGACCTCTCGCTTTCTTTCGCCTTTTTGCAGGACAATATTCCAGCCGAATTCAAGGAAGATGAAGACGAGAAAGACATCCTCCGCCACGAATTCAGACGGGACGAGTCCTTCGACTCAAACGAGAGCAATGTATGATCGCTTCATCCCGTGGTTCGCCGGAAAGAGTATTTTTTGTCGTGCACCGAGCATGCTGGGAGAACAGCGCAGGACTGCACACTTCCAATCGTGTCCTCGAGTTACTCCTTGCTTAGGCCGCTTTGTTTACAGCGAAGAGTTATTCGCTAAATGCCGTGTATGAGCCACAGAGTAACGCACAATCGGCAGCGACATGCTTCATCGCGGCGCAGTTGGGCCGCTCATGCAGTACGAGTGCTGATAATTATGTTCGTACACAATACAATGAACATACCTTTTTCATTCTTGGTCACACCGGAGCGACTCATGTACCAATGTACTCAACAAAGAATTTCATCCTAAGCACAACGTTTGCAGCGTTTGGCCACAAAATAGCGGCAATGCTTCCAAAGTGTCGAGGTGCGCAATATTCGGTCTCGTTCAAAAAATATGCGAGAGTGGGGGTATCAACACAGTCACTATTCCTACTGTACAGTAAGGTAATCCATCGCTGAAAAATCAAATGAAAAAAGAAGGCCCTACGAAGCTGTTGTTGTTTTGAGTCTTCGTATTCGTGCAAAACTTATTTACAGTTGTGTTCTTTTCCCAAAGCTTTAAAGAAATGAACCAGCCCAATGTAACACGGCATTTTTCTTTGAAATGTTTTTTTACGTGTATTGCTTCTGTTTCGCCAGCATCATATGCCGCCAAAGTTGTTGTTAAAATCAATATTTTATTCTCTATTTCCTACGGTTATACACCAACAGCGAATAATTGTAGTGCAATACAATTCCCCATATTTTCACCTATTTTCATCTTCATGATGTGCGTCATAGCTGTTGTGACGTCTTCAGTTGTGATCGTTATAGGTGTGAAGCTACAGACTCGCAGTTCCTGATGTAGGGGTCAATCCGAAACGTGATTCCAGCACCAGATGCAACAACCCCATTTGCACACACTTCGTTCGAAAGTCACGTACTTCAATCACGCTTTATTGATTTCAGAAATGAATAACAATGCAGACACATTGTGAGCAGCGCCACTGTGCAGTTTGCAGCAACTTCGCAAAGTTTTAGTGCTCACACAGACGCTTGGGCACAGTATTGGCCGACAGCAACACATCGTTCTATAGACACGTGTTAGAAGCGTGACAGAACGACGTCGAGATAGACGAAATTTAAATAATCATTTCAGGTTACGTGGTAGGTTATTCCAAAAGCAGGTCATTCAACTACAGGCATGGCGTGCCTTCAAAATAATTTTAAGTGCGTTTTGCTAGCTTTGAATATCAATGTGAATAGTGCATACCATACCTTTCACAATACCTAGCTCATTTTGTCCAGAAAACGAAAAAGTACTATGTAAATCAACACTAAGCAGGACATCGTATATGAGTGTCACTATACAGAGCAACAGAACCAATCGAAACTTCGTACTTTCAAAAATAGCTTGAAACATTTCATATATATCACTGATGTCGAACGTGTGGTACTCACCAATGAGAAATGACTAAATAAATGTATACAAAAAAACGAACCAAATGAAAGCGCAACACATGTCAGAATAGCAGTAAATATGCAAAGCTACGCATATATTTAGTTCTTGTACGCCGACACTACACTGTATATATCCCACTTAAGAAACAGCCTAATTGAAAGCCTATCGTGTTGTTTTTTTTGGGGGGGGGGAGGGGGGGTGCTGTCACGACTGGTCCGGCATAAGCGACTTGTACCTGGAGCAAGGGCAAAATGGTCTGCATGTTCGGAGCAATGGTTGCTGAAGAAAACCACTTTTGGCATGTTTTGTCGGTGGGCGATGTTAATAAAGAATATGAGCAAATTTTCATAATCACTACAATGTGCTCCTGGCTTTTCTTTCTTTTCTTAGTTTAAGACCAATATTGAAAATGACGCGGCTGCCGTTTCCTTCTGCTTTATCTGCTATTAAAGTGGACAATTGTCTAGTCAAACAGTACAGACGCTGCGGTCGTCACGGTCGTCACGATCGTCGTTGTAATCATCGACTTCGGCGTCTGCGCTTGGTCGTTCGTCTGTAACGGGAGCTGTGGGTAATTTCGATGATTGGCAACCCCACCCCCCGAAGGTCACTGCGTTTAGTTTCCCCGTCGTGGGCCAGGGAACCGGCTCCTAGTGACGTCGGCAAAACTGCAACGATTCGGTAAACTACAAAGCGCCGGAAATGGAGACCGTGAACGACGTGTGGTTGGGTCTTGCGGTGAACGATTCGGAAGAGCTTCGTTGTATGCACACCGATCGTCATACGAAGTGTCATCGTTGTATGTTCGCCGACTGTCGTACATAGCGTAATCCAGCTGAGGAGGAAATTTTGAATGTTGGGCGTCGAGATTGCGGCAGATTCGGTAGACGTGCCCTGCTTCGTCACATTGTAAAGCACACCAATCAGTGGTTAGCGGTGCACCACAAATCAGTTTTTTGACGCAGGAGTTCTCCCTTGAACCACGGTGCGCTGTTCGGGTACAGGTGGAGGCGATGAGGTGGGCGGTGATGGAATTGGCTGCGTATGAAGGGTAGGTGGTTTACGAGTCACTGGAGACGTCGTCGTCAGAGGAGCGACGACGGGACATCGGACAGCATCAGCATAAGTATGGTGCCGTTGCACGTCTCCATAGCCCAATGAAAAAAGAGCTTGACGCACATCTTCTCGGACAAAATCAGCAACAAAAGACAACGCCGGTTTCAGTTCTAGTGGTGAAATGAAACCCACCTGACAAAGCTCCTCTCGCGTAATCTGTCGGATCACTTCACGTATAGGCTTGTCGTTTTTGCAGAGGCATGCCGTAGCCATAACGGAGGTGTTCGCCGACGGATTTAACAATGTTTTCATGCTGGCGGTATTGTTGCTGTAGGGCTCTTACAATAGCAGTCACCTCTTTTGTAGAGTCGACCATTGTTGTCGGTGGATTTCTCACCAGCCCAGCAAACTGTCACTCCTCCACTCCTCCCATAAGATGCCGTAACTTCCTGTCTTCTGGCATATCGAGATCTGCCAGGTGGAAAAGACAGGTCATGTCCTCAGTGAACACAGCAATGATCTCGTTTGCTTTTTGTATGCAAGCTTCGAGGAGACATTGCGCATTCTCCTTTCTGGCAACACTAGTGAATGTGTTGAGCAGATGCGTGCGGAAATCTTCCCACATAGCCAATCTTCGTTCTCGGTTTATGTACCACGTCTGGACGTTGTCCTTTAGACAGAAGTCGGCACTCGAAAGCTTCTCTTTTGGGGCGGCCTACTGGTTGTACTTGGCAGATCGTTCGAACTGGTCCAGCCAGTTTTGCGTATCTTCATAGGCTTCACCATGGAAGCAGCCGAGAATCACAGGATTCTGCAATGTCAAGTGGTGCGATGGAGCTGCGGTGGTCATGGTCATTGAGAACGATTGCTGGAACCTTCCGGTAGGAGATTAAGCTCAGGTACCAGGCCTAGTAGACGACGACTGAAACGGTGTACCGGTGTTTCCACGCGCAGGGTTTATTCCAGGCTCGATGGTCGACTCCGCGAAGGAGTGAAAGCATGAAGCTTACTCCACACCTCCACCAGTGTGACGACGCGGGATCGACGATTAAGCGGAGAACTGACAAAGATGATGATGATAATGATGTTTCTCTTGCATTTAGTGGCACTCGCTCACAGCAGGAAGATCGGCCGAATTCCGGGCGGCAGAACCTTTGGGTTAGTTGATTATGTATTTTAAAGTGTCCAATGGAGTTTCATTAAAACACAAAACAAATCATAAATGTTTCATCAAAATCCTACACGAGCTAGCGGTCAGGAGACAAAAAAAATATTAGTATCAATATACCAACAAGGCAATCCTTTTCTTCCCATTCTGTACGCGCACACAGCAAAGCAAACCTCCCTGTGGCTAAAACCTAACGTAATTCCTTCAAAAGATCAAAATACTGCCATATTTATTTCTAAATCTAGCTTTTCAGTTGGGTCGATAAAGTATCTTTTTTTATATATAAAAATCGGGAAACATAATAAAAAATGATCTCTTCTTTCTATTTTCTTACAAAATAAACTTAATGAAGATGCTGTGGGTGCAGCTCTATGTAAGTAATAATTCAGGAGGTGAATTCGGCAGCGTAATCTCGTGATTGTAATTTCTAACTGCCTAGATACGCACCACGGTTTATCTCACCTAAATCTTAGATGTACGACGTCTCTGAATTTATTTAATGATAATTTGCGTATTTACTTGTGAAAACAGGCATTCTATGTCTGAATACTGTTACATGAGCAAAATCATAAAAAAATAGGAAAGAGTGGTCCGCTTAAAAATTCTTTGACTAACAAGTCTGCCATCTCATTTAGATAAATCCTACAGTGGCCAGGTACCCATACCGAGTGGAAATTTTCTCAAGTTTGCTGGTAGTAAGCTACTAATCATACTTAATAATGTTGATTTTTTGCTGCAGAAAGTGCATTACATACCACGAGAGAATCAGTACATTTGACTGCTTCTCATTCGCTTGCAGAAAATTTGCGAAGTGCTAGAACTACAGCAAATAATTCAGCCATGAATATAGGAGTATAGTCTGGTAATCGAACTGAAAAATACCAGTTGAGAAAACTACAGAATATGCCTACTCCAGCCTTTTCGTTTATTACAGATGCATCAGTTGCAATAATGTTGTTTATAGAATTATCAGTCAAGTATTCGTGTAACTGACTATTTAGAGGCTCTATTACATTGTGTAACAAGACAACCACGTCTTCTTTGTCCTTGTCCGGAACGAAAGAGTTCGCGCTGCTTCCTTGTTCTCGCCCCTGGCACATACGCGCGGCAATATAGTAGAAGGACCTAAATGGTTTTTTGTGCGTGCATGTAGAGAAAAACAGGTATATATCCGAGAAAATACATTTGACGCCAATTTTGCGTGTATTCGGCATCCTGAGGAACAATAAATCGGCAAGCCAAGACGAATTATTCAAACTCAAATGTTGCAAATGAACAGATGCGATAGCGTTCCCTCTATACAGTGCCTCTTTAGACAAAAAATGAAATGTTATGCGAAGTAAGGCTAGCAGCTGAGTCCTTTACCATCCAACCTAGCGTAAATCAACAAAACACTGGCGTTAGAGAACGTGGCCGCTCCCGCGAGCACGGTCTTCGCACTGTCTATTGCTTCACCGTAAGTTGAGCGGTGAGAACAAAAAGTGTACAAAGAGACGTCCCACCTGCTGATCCCCATAGCCAAAGCCTCTGCTCTCCCCCGTTCGGGACCCTCCATGGGGCTTTCGCGCGATAGATGGCGGGTGGGACAATTCTTCTCAGCTTGAGCCATGACCGCCGACTGACCTCACGTACCTTCCCTCGTACCTATAACATGCGGCAAATTAAGAAATATTCTCTGTCTGTAATGTGTTCGGATTTCAGAAGAAAATGCACCTATATTATCCGTAAAATTGCTGTTGCCATGAAAGTACCGGTGCTGTCTACCCCAACAGAAAACTAACTTTGTTTTGATGAGAAGTGGGAGAGCAGACATTGGCTACGCTCTGCTTAGATTGTTATCAGTTCGTCAAATATATCTGTTTCGATAATTCCTCCATGAACATATGTTCAACCAGGATTAACATTATTCCAGAGCAATTTTTTTTCAGCTTATCACAAAAACTAGCTCTCTCTATGAGCGATTTCAATCAGCGTGTGCAAGATGAATAAGCGCTAACGTCACGAGTATGGAAACATATTTCTAGGTACGATGATGACGCAATCAAAGGACGATGCGTAGAAAAATTAAGACTTGAGAAAGTGACAGACAAAGAGAACTCGGCCTGCATGTCTGCTGGTAACAAACTCTTGCAGTTTATTGGATTGCATGATGCGACCAGAACCCGATGGGTTGGAGAAGCGGATGGCAAATTCTACTTCCTCAGTAACGGCGAGAGTCCGCGCTGCCAGTTGTTTAGGTGTGCCATAATTCGCTCATCCCTGGCGCCTTTTCCGGGACGTAGAAGGTGTTGTCACAATAGCCGGCAAGTTGAAAGTTCTCGGCGGCGTACTTCTCCTGCGAGCATACAGAGTCTTCAGGAGTAGACGTGTTGTTCAGAGTTGGCTGCCCTGGTGGAGCATCAGAAGACTCTGGCTCTCTTTGTGGCTTCGCGTGAGAAGGGTATCCCGTATTGGCCCCCGTGGTATTTTCACCTGAACTCCCCATGAAAAGTTGGACCTCGTTCAAGTGCTTACGGTGGTGTTTTTTAGGCTCAGTTGATATCTGGTGGCCCTCGTTGTCCTGGATCATCTTCGCCTGTTTGGCAGCCGTAGGCAGGTCGTCTTCATCTGAACATCGCTGCGGTTCCATATTTTCGATCTCCATGGCGTACACTGTCGTTCAAGATAACGGCCACTAATTAGCGGCGGGAGCCTCAGTGGACGTTCACTTGCAACGTGAAGATGATGATGATGATGCCACCACTATGGCGCTAGCCCACTCAGGGGGATTGACCAAGAATAGAGGGTATGATATTTGAGGCCTTTCAAATGATACGTAATCCTAACAGAAAGAGGATAAAGCACATTTAAATACTGAACAAGTGCAATAATTACTTTTTGCCATTTCAACCAGACAAAATATATAAATCTTGAATTTAAATTGCAGTTATTTCGAACACATTTGAAATTGATGTTTGGAATTTGCTTAATAATACTATATTAACACCTATACATATAAGAATATAGAGGAGCATTTGCTTTGTTTAATGAACGTAACTGCAAACGGCATCAACGGCGTTCCTGTGCCTGTAGCCGAGAACCGAACCACCAATGGAGAGTATTTTCTCAATGGTGAAGAGCAACCCAATGTTATCGAATGGGGTGACAAGGAGACGTTTTCCTAATAACCTATGACAGCGACATGATAAAAATAATGCTCTATTGATTCCCTGTACAAAAGCTGCATAGGGGAGATATTCCCAGACCAGCCCTGTCTGAAAATAGATTTAAAAAGGGCACACGACATCGTAAGCTTGTTAGAACCACCTCGAGATGTTTAGTATAATACCAGTCGGTTTTCAATCAATATTTCAAATGTCTAAATTCAGTGCATGGTGTTACTGATTCTATGGCATCAGCCCTGAGTGAAAGTTTTCGATATCTTATCGCCGTTATACTGGCCAGAACCGGAAAGACAGAAAGTATTGCGCCATTTATAGTCACTCGAGATCCCCAGTCCGCCATTTCATTCAATTCTAACCCGCAATTTCTAGGTACCCGTCATAATTTTAAGAGCTTAAGCTGTGGAGGAGTTAACGTAAGGAATCTCCTTAAGGCATCTCATTAATAAGAACCTGTCAGTGACATACATACCGACAGGGAGTCTGGAATTATTATGCCAGTGTCGGTGTTCAAAATTAGTTTTTGTAGTGCTAGAACAATTGCCAAACGTTCAGCTTCAAAAATTAGTGTGAAGTCTGGTAGTGTTACTGAAAACGACCAGTCAAATGTACAGAGCAAATACTTACTCCTGCCGTTTCGTCTATAACTGAAGCATCAGTGGCTATTACATTATTTGTTTCTAACTGTGCAAGGTAATCTCGCAAGTGGCTATTTAGGAAACTGTATGATTGAAATTTAGACTTATAGGGGAGAATCTCATCTTATTATATAATTCTGTCGAGTTCGTTCTGAACAAAACTAAATAGTGGTGTATGAAAACGCGGCCGATGAACAAGAAAAATGAATCTGGTTCATTGATGAATACATATTCTGATCGTCTTAACAAATAGCTATAAAATTTTAAATAAGCCTGAACCCTCAGGATACGTAATCGACAAGGCAAAGTTGGTAAGCGCGCCTCCTGATACAAAGATTGTTCGCAACAAAAACAAACTTAGGGAGCCCTAGGCATAGTCGCAGGGCTTAACGCTTCAAAACGATAAAGGTTTAAGTTTATAAGCAGGGCCACCTGAGAACAACACACATCCAAATTCTAGTTTGGGACGCATATACATTTTGTAAATTTTAGCCAGAGTGTCCCTGCGTAAACCATTGCTTCTGCTGGTCAATCTGCAAATCATGCCTAAGGCACTTTGTGCCTTACGTGCTCTCTATATGAGCAGTCCAGTTTATTTACCATTACAAATCATTCCGCAATATTTAAGTGACTCAACTGGTAAAAAAAATCTCTTCTTTAAAATTAATATTAATTGAGAAATGAGCTGTTAACAGAAATTATCAACATTGCACTTTTGTTTACATTTAGTTGCATGCATATTGTCTCTAGCCACCCCTCCAGCAAATTTATATACCTCTGCAGTTTTTTATATAAGTAATTAATGTCAATGTCTGCTGCAAAGAAGGCAATGTCATCAGCATACACGTATACATGCACATCCTGGCTATGTGGGATTGAACTCTGTGACGTGCCATGGTGGCCGTCGGGTATACTCGGTTCCGAGGCGGCCTCAGAAGGTCGTCAAAACTCTTTCAGGATCAAGAAGGGACCGCCAGACCCTTTTTTATTATTATTCGATGTTCCTCGAGCGCCCGCAAGCACAGCTTTGCTTTTGCTTAGCTATCCTAGATACAAGGTACGTACCCACTTTGGAGGATCGGCCAAAAATGACACGTAGAATTTGGTAAATGTTATTTTAGATAAGCTATGAAATTTAAAAGTAGAAACAAAAATGAAATGACAAATATACGTGAATTATTCAATTTGACTTCAAGTACTATGCTTTGAGCCAGTATTCAGGACTGCCGCAATAACCTGACGAAAATAATTTTGAAAACTTAAGTTTTAACCTAACGAAACGACCAACAATTTTAAATACCAGGTTAAACTGGCAGTCGCTAAGTATTTATAATAAAAATGGCACCGATCTACTTTGTTGTCTTCGAGCAAATGCGCGAAACACGCACCGAGCGTCGTCTGCTATCGCTCGTCACATGGCCGGGTTCGGAAACTAGTCGTCCCGGCTTCAAACACAAATAACTAAAACAGAAGAAAAGGATACACAACTAATCTAACTTAGGCAGTTCTCTTTGTAACTATTTACAAAAGTCAACAAAACATTGTCTATTCACTTTCAGGCACACAAAACTATATACAAGCACCAACAACTATTTACACTGCACGACATCCATGTGCACCTCGTTCCAAAGCATTGGGTTGCTCCTTGTTAGAAATAGGGCTCAGATATGGTCCTACTTTTTACACGTGCACAATGTCACTTCCTATGTTTCCGCGAGTTCAATCTCGTAGTTCGCGAGAGACAGTTTGTTCACTATCTTCTGAGTACCGGTGTACGATGTAGTTAATTTCACTCCGGACGTTGGAGCCTTGAGCAGCACCAGTTGTCCTCTTTCAAACACGACGTCCTTGTGGTGCTTGTCAAAGTGCCGCTTCTGTTTTTCTTGAGCCAGTTGGATGTGCCACGCTGTGAGCTTCCTGGCTTTTGCAGTCATTCACGCACTACCGTGAAATAGTTTGATTCTTCTTTGAGCTCTTCAAGCTCTCGGCGGCTGTACACAACTTCTAGTGGTAGCGCCTGATCCCTACCGTAGACGAAGAAGGAGGGAGTTTGGCGAACCGTGGCTTGGTACCCGGTGTTGTAACAGAATACAATATAAGGGAGGACATCGGCCCATTTTTCTCCCCCGGCGGTAGTCATGGCAATCATCTGTTTGATTTTTATTGGCTTTTTTACGTAAGCCGTTTGCTGCGGGGTCATATGCGGTAGTGGCAGCACGCCTGATGTCCCGATGTTTGAAGTATGCTAGTAGAGCGCGCCATCATTTGAGTACCGCGGTCTATAATATTTGTGGCTGGGCATTTCTGCTTCAAGAAGATCCGTCGTTCGACAAGCTTCTCGACGGTTGCGGCCTCTATGTTCCGGAGTGGTTTCGCCTCCACGAACTTTGTGAGGTAATCAATGGCTACAATGATGTAATTGTAACATCATGAAGTTTTTAATGACCCTATTATGTTCTTCCCAACTGTGGGAAATGTGCTGTGTACTTCTATTGGCTGTAATAGACCGTAAGACACCAATGTCGACATATTCATCCTCTGACAAAGCTCACAGTGACGCACGTACCATCTGACAACTGCATAGAGCTTCGGCCATTAATACTTGGACCTAAGGGCATCGAATGTTTGCCTGATGCCCATGTGGCCACCGTATTGTCCTTCATGCATTTCGCGGAGCGCCTCAGCTTGTCGTTGTGTAGGAAGGCACAGGAGAAATCGACTCTTGACTGGGCCTTGGCCTCTTTTGTAAAACATGTCGTTATGCGTTAAAAACTTCTTTTGCACCCGTTTTTGTTGTTTTTTTGTGCCAAGCGCCCTCCAAAGCATATCCAGTACTTTAGCGCGAAATACATTCTGACGCAGCTCCCCACCCATATTGTAACAGAATCGCAGTGATAGATTAGATACTGCAAGAATTGCTTAAGCATCATCAACAATGAGGGGGATTGCTGGAAAGAATATCGGGTGCGCTGTGCGGCATCCCTGAATAATGGATAACATTAAAGTTAAATTTCTCCAGAATCAGTGACCAACAAAGAAGGCGTTGGTCTCCTTCCATGTAGCGCAATACCTAACACAGTGCATGGTGGTCACTGACAGCTAGAAATTTTCGACCAATCAGGTAAGGCCGTAGCTCTTCTAATGCCAACTTTACTGCAAGAGTTTCCAGTTCTATCAAAAAATAATTTAACTCTGCGGCTTTGAGAGATCGACTAAAGTATAGCACTGGACAATATCGTCTCTCTTTATCTTATCGCAGCAATATACCTCCCAATCTGATTCGAGATGCATCTGTGTGTACTTGGACACCAAATTCTGGTTTTTCAGAAAATATCTTAAGAACAGGCGGCTGGCACAACGCGCGCTTTAATGTCTCAAATGCCACTTGTTGATCTTCTTTCCAAGAAAAAGTTGCGTTTTCTTTTAGGAGTGATCGAAGAGGTGCTGCGATAACGCTGTAATTCACGATAAACTTCCTGAAGTACGATGTGAGCCCGATGAATGATTGTAGTTCCTGTACATTTTTAGGAGGCTGGAAAACCCGAATCGCTGCCAGTTTCGATGAGTCAGGAGATACACCGTCTTTTGAGACAACGTGCCCAAGGTAATTGATGGCAGTACAAAAAAAAAGAAACGCATCTGTGGCTTGAACTTCAAGGCTGCTATTTTGAACCTTGTAAATAAGTTCTGAGTAACTTGGGGCACAAATTGCAACTCATGATTACGGAGTTAGACAAGGAGAGCAGAAAGATGGGCCTTAAAATGAATCTGCAGAAAACGAAAGTAATGTACAACAACCTCGGAAAAAAGCAGCGCTTCGAGATAGGTAATAGTGCACTTAAAGTTGTAAAAGACTATGTTTACTTAGGGCAGGTAATAACCGCGGAGCCGAACCACGAGATTGAAGAAACTAGAAAAATAAGAATGGGGTGGAGCACATTTGGCAAGCACTCTCAAATTATGACAGGTAGATTGCCACTATCCCTCAAGAGGAAGGTATACAACAGCTGTGTCTGGCCGGTACTTAGCTACGGAGCAGAAACCTGGAGACTTACAAAGAGGGTTCAGCTTAAATTGAGGACGACGCAGCGAGCAATGTAAAGAAAATTGGTTGGTGTAACCTTAAGAGACAAGAAGAGAGCAGAGTGGATTAGAGAACAAATGGGAGTTAAGGATGTCATAGCTGAAATCAAGAAGAAGAAATGGACATGGGCTGGGCATGTAGCGCGTAGACCGGATAACCGCTGGTCGTTAAGGGTAACTAACTGGATTCCAAGAGAAGGCAAGCGGGTTAGGGGGAGACAGAAGGTTATATGGGCAGATGAGATTAAGAAGTTTGCGAGTATAAATTGGCAGCAGCAAGCACAGGACCGGGTTAACTGGCGAAACATGGGAGAGGCCTTTCTCCTGCAGTGGACGTAGTCATGATGATGATTATGATGATGGTGATGATGATGATGAAATAGGTTTTGAAGGTGTGAAACAAGTTCTTCGAACGTCCGGCTAAAAACTACGCAGTCATCCATATACACAAGGGCATTTTCGTATTCAATACTGTTAATGATCGTATCCACGGCTCGCTGACATGTGAATAGGGCACCTTTAAGGCCAAATGGCATCCGGAGGAATTTGTAAAGACCCCTTGGCGTAACGAAGGCAGTCTTCTGTATATCATCTGGATGCATGGCAATCTGATAAAATGCAGACACCAAGTCCATTACAGAAAAGTACTTGCTTCCGGTGAGGGCCTGCAGCGTATCTTCAATTCTTCGATAATCAGACGTCGATAATCAACGCACATGCGCGTCGTCCCGTCTTTCTTTGCTACAGGGACAAGAGGTGACGCCCAAGGACTCAGAGTAGGTCAAGCTATATTGGCATCAATGAGGTCCTTGACTATACTCTTGACAAGATCACGCTGTGCTGGTGACAATCTGCGAGGGCGTTGTGATATTGTCTTTGCGTTTCCAGTTGGAATGCAATGTCATTCAACTGTGCAGGAGCCTACATCTGTACTTAAAAAAGCAAAGAAAACCAAACGTTGCACCAACAAATCCTTCACGACCTGGAGCTCATTGGAAGATAACGTTGTTCCAATGCTAAAGCTGACGTCTCTTATTACGATTGAACGGTGCTGTGGATCGACGACTGTATGAGCTGGTGGCGCATCGAGGTCCTCAGGAGAAGGAAGGCATGAAATTCGGAGGATCTGTAGGCAGTATTCTCCAGAAAGTTCATTGTCCTCAATCCCGCTTGCTTCTTCAATGAGGCCAATCGTCATCTGATATGGAAGCAAGACGGCTTGAGAAGAGCAGTTCGTGAAAAAAAAATTCGTTGTATTTTCCGATGCAGCTGTTACCATGGGCTCCACTATGACTGATTAGCGGTCGTACATGAGCTTTGTCCCGGTGATGACCATTACATTATTTTCGTCTTGCGACATGGGATCTCAGGCCACAGGGACTAACTTCCGCGATAAAGCTGGAAGTGGTTGCTCCCTAACCAAGTAGACCTTGCGTAGCCTTTGGAGGACCGATACCGCGAAGCTCTCCGAGCCCCAGTCGATGACGGCTCTTGAAGACCACAAGAAGTCATCCCCTAGCAGTATTCCTTCGAGAGGTAACAGGGGAACAACAACAAAGTCATGCTGCATTGTTTGGTCATTCACTGTCGCAACAGCACTGACTTGACCTAAATTTTGTAGCTGATGGCCGCTTGTTCCTAAAAACGTAGACATGAAGTCCTTATGCTTGATTAGAGTTTGTCATATATTGGTGCCGTAATCAAGCTTTTGACCGCTCCAGAGTCCAAGATGTCTTTAAATATTGGTCCGTTGATGGCGACAGGAACAGAAAAAGTACCCGCTTCGGAGACACATGACACCTGCTCAATTACTGGCGACTGGTCGCGGGCATCGGCGTCACCAGCTGTTCGTTTCCCCGCTGATGTACGCTGGAAGATTCGAAATCTTCCTGCCACTTCAAAATTCTGCAGTTTGTGGTAGACGACACTGCACGACAAAATGGCCACTTCTGGAGCAGTTCAAGCACAGTTTAGGAACTCTCAAGGCATTTTTTGCGGCCTTTCAAAAACACGCGTTGAGGAATAAGTCGATTGCCACAATGGTTATGGCTTCGCTTTCCTATCCCCTTTCACCTTTCTCTGAGCTACTTCATCATCCGAGGAATCACTAGACTTTCTGCTGTCCCCGCATGGACCATGGCGCATAGGTATCCGAGGCGAACGCTTTACTATAACACAGCATACGGCGGACGGCGTTGTGGATGGCGTTCCGCGTTCTTCCGCAGCCAAAATTCGAATGCTTTCCACCGAATCCCTTATCTGGTTAAAACACAGAAAACAGCATATCATATCGTCTAGCCGCTTGAATGCTTTATCAAAAAAGTGCTGCTTTGCTTGGTTAACAGAGTAGCCATGATAACTTTGGCACATTTCCCGTTGCAGTACAGGATAAATGCACTGCTCCATCAGGTCGAGCTTTCGGTATGCGAAGTCTGTACATGACGCGCCTGCGCGTTGCGTTGCGCCGAACATTCACTCCTTAGATGTTTCATCGCAGTACATGTTATAACCTCGGCGGAACGCTGCTTTTATGTCAGCCCAAGAACTGATACTAGCCACCTTCGTTCGGTGACCCATTCATGTAAAGTCTTTAGTTGGAAGCCTTGAAATAATGAATGGTATGGCGACCTCATCGGGAACGCTGAAGGTTCTAAATCAATAGTCAGCTTGGTGAAACCAGACGTTTAGATCTTTACCGAGATGCCGTAAGAAGCTTGCCGCTAAACTCGAAGATCGGTCGCGAGCGTCTTCACTGTTAGACATGGACACGAGAGTATCGCTTCTGGCATGTCTTTGTTGTTTTCTCGAGCCGCGTTTGAGATTCGTCGACGCACTGCTCTCTTCTGCCCTCGTGCTTGATTCAGCATCAGAATTTTCATGCGTTTTTAACTCAAGACGCTCGATCCGCTCTACTAGTGGAGCAAGTAAGTTACACAAAAGGTTGTGACCTGCCTTCATCTGCGAGTCAAGACTCGGTTTTGATGCAACGTCTTCTTTGGCGGCGGCGTGGTCCTTAAGAATAATCAGTTTCAGTTCTTCCAGTTCGCTCCGGAGCTGACCCACCTGGGTCCTTAGAACATCGGCTTCGGACACGGCTGACCGGTAGGCTTTCACCCGGGCGTGTCATCCAGCTGCTTGAACACGTCGACAGAACACGGGGCCGTCGCCATCTTGGGATCACGGAGCCGACACTGTCCAAGCGTCAGTGGTTGAGCCAAAGGAGCGCCTAGGGAGCGACGTCCCCACATAGAAGATGTAAACTTTTTCTAAGTTAACCTCGACGTTCGGCACCAATTGTGACGCGCCGTTGTGGTCATCGAATATACTGGGTTCCTAGGTGGCCTAAGAAGGACGTCCACACTCTTTCAGAATCAGGAAAGGACTGCCGGACCCCTTCTTCTTCTTCCTCTTCTTCTTCTTCTTCTTCTTCTTCTTCTTCTTCTTCTTCTTCTTCTTCTTCTTCTTCTTCTTCTTCTTCTTCTTCTTCTTCTTCTCATCTCATGGCTCTTATGACGTTCCTCGAGCGCCCATGATCTCGGCGCCAATCTACTTAGTTTTCCTCCCGCCAATGAGCGAGACACGCACCGAGCGTCGTCTGCTATCGCTCGTCACAAACTCATTAGGATGTTCAATAATATTGGAAACAAGACAACACCTTGGGGAACTCCGCGAGTTTGTTTAAATTTTGACGAAGCGCAGCCATGCCTAAAGCAATAAAATTCTCTTGTCCTCAAAAACTCTCCCAGCGACGCAATAATGTACTTTGGGAAATTCTGGCTTAGAAGTGTCTCCAATATCACTGAAAGTTTCACACTGTCATATGCTTTGGCTATGTCCAAGGTCACTAAAGCAGCATGTTGCTTTCTTTTGAGAGCAAGTTGAATGTGGTTTTCTAAATCAGCGTGAGCACACCACATCGAACAGTGTTCTCGGAAACCTATTCGATTAGGGTTTAATAACTTCTTTTCTGTCATTCAGCTTGTCATTTTCTCATGAATCAACCTGTTAAGAAGATTTACCATATTAGAAGTAAGGGAAATTGGTCGTATGTTTTCTATGTATTGCCTACACCTTGTTTTTTTTTTGTTTCGGAATTATTTTTGCTAATTTCCAACCGTATGGAATCCAGGCATGTCTTAACAAATAATTTACAGTGTTCAGGAGGACAGCTTGCGATAATTTAAATAATAGTTTTATCGTGGCAGCTCTAATTCCATTTGGACTGTGTCACAGAACGAGCGCTAAAGAAGAGCGCGCCGCCAACTCCTCGCGACGAAACGCCGGAGTGGCGCCGCGAGGTCAACGATAAAAAAAAGAAAACAAACATCCAGACTCCCTGGGTGCGACTCTCTCCCTCGGAAGCGTAGATTCGCCGACGGACCTCCTCACCTCACAACTGCGGCCGAGCAAGCACTCGAACTTTCTAGTTGGTAAGGGGCGTGGTGAGGCCGGGTTGAGTCATCCATCGCGGACGGCCTTCGAGCCGTCTCGCCCTCTCCCCAGCCTTCGCTGCGTATCGCGCCGACGAAATGACGAGAACTTTCTGGAATCTCGCGCGAAGGGTATTTAATCGAGCAGCCGAGGTGAGAGATCAGGAGAAGACGAAAGTTAGCGCCAGAGCGCGTAGTGTATCCCGCCGTGTAGTCGGCGAAGGTTTTGACCGTAGGGACAAAGCAGGAGAAGACGTGAGGTTTCCTGGAAGAGAAACTTCGAAGGAGAAGACGGAAGTTAGCGCCAGAGCGCGTAGGGATTCCGCCGTGTAGTCGGCGAAGGTTTTGTCCGTGGAGACAAAGCAGGAGAAGAAGATGATTTCCACCTGAGGGGTGACGACTCGACCTACAGGCAAGAGTGTGTGTTTACCGGTCTCGAGCGAAGACCCGTGGCAACAGCTGCGTGTGTGAAGCCGACGTGTTTCCGGCGAAGAAGTTTGAAGCTTGGAGAGTGGCCAATTGAAGACGCGAGGTTTCCTGGAAGAGAAACTTCGGCAAGGTTACCTGGAAGAGAAACTTCGAGGGAAGCGGAACAACAACAACACTGGACTTTGAGTGAGTGATTCTCGGAAGAGTATCATCCAGACTTTTGTTCCAAGAACTTTGGACTGAATAGGGTTCCTATCTCTTTAGTCTTTAAGTGTCTTGGTTGTTCAATGCATGCGACTGCATTGTAGTGCGTATTGTTGTCTGTGTCCGTTGTTTCGAGTGTGGCTGATTGTACTGTGTAGTACGTTGTTTGTTTGGTGACATATTGTACTCAACTAGTGTGGAGTGTGCATACTCTTGTGTTGTTTTGATCTGCAATTATTGAGAATATAATTTCGTTTGTTTATCAACTCTCGGCTCTGACTTGTTCTTTGGGCCACAGCCGGCGTCCGCTGGCGCGCCAAATAGGACCACTTCTAAATTGTCCACGCTTTCGTGGTGCGGTTAGGGGGGGCCGATACCTCGGGCCTAAGAATTAGCCCGGCGATCGCCTCCCTAATTAACGGGACCTGTGTGACAATTAATCTGGCGTCCGCGACAGGACCTTTTGGTGCACAGTGTGTCCAAAGTAGTGAGAAAGAGCCTCGAGTTGTTGATAGTGCTATCGGAACGATTTTGTGTGTTGCTCAGTGTTCTCGTTAACGAGTGCAGGAGAGTGTTGCGATAGACTGATTTAGGCAGATACTTTTTGCACGCGGCAAGGTTTTATTTGCGAGACACAATGGATCTCGAAAAGTTAGTCGCTCTTGGTGAGAAGATGGGTCTTTCTGGCGCCGAACCACGGAAGTGGGTAAGCCAGAAGGAAAAAGAGGCGGTGGAGAGAGAGAGGTTGGCAGCTGAAAGAGCCAAGGAAGAAAAAGCAGCTGCGTTGGAACGAGAGAGGTTGGCAGCTGAGAGAGCGAAAGAAGAAAGAGAGCAGCAATTGAAGTTGGAGCTGGAGAGAGAGAAGTTGGCAGCCGAAAGGGCGAGAGAAGAAAGAGAGGCAAAGGAGCGACAGCTCAGAGAAGAAAGAGAGCAGCAATTGAAGTTGGAGTTGGAGAAAGAAAGACTGGCAGCTGAGAGGGCGAAAGAAGAAAGAGAGGAAAGAGAACGGCAGCGACAGCACGAGATAGAACTCGAGCGGCTCCGTTTGCAACAGCGAAGTGAAACTCCGGTCCAACATAGAGTTGAAAGCAGCGAACGAGAGGACCATGGCTTCCGCTTGAACCCAAGCAAGCTGCTCGTAGCGTTTGATGAAAGGAAGGACGACCTTGATGCGTACCTTCACCGATTTGAGACGATTGCGAGGAGCCAGAATTGGCCGGAACATCAATGGGCAACTGCTTTGAGTACTTGCTTGAGTGGTGAAGCGCTCAGTGTGTATGGTAGGCTGACGCCGACTGATGCAGCCAACTATGCAAAGGTGAAAACTGCTTTACTGAAGCGATTTAGGTTTACTGTAGAAGGATTCCGGGTCATATTTCGGACAGGAAAGCCAGCTGATGGTGAGACGGCTACGCAGTATGCCGCCCGACTTTGCCATTATTTCGACAGATGGATTGAACTTTCAGGGACAGCGCAGGAGTACGATGAGCTTAGAGAGCTCCTAATTAGAGAACAATTTCTTACTAGTTGCCACCCAAGCCTGTCGCTGTACTTGATAGAGAGGAAGGCTGACTCACTTGAAGGCGTGCTCGAATTGGCTGATCAATTCTTGGAAGCGCAAGGTGGAACTAATTTGGCCAGGGTGAAGAAGGAGTGTCCGGAAGATTCCAAGAAATCGGCTCCCGAAAAAAAGAAGCGTGCACCGGAGAGCATTCCGCGATGTTTTCTGTGTAACCGAGTGGGTCACCGTGCTAAAAACTGCCGAACTAACTTCACGAGCCCCACGGTTGTAAAATGTTTCAAATGTGGTCAGACTGGGCACAAGGCAGACGCATGTCGTAACGGAGCGAGTCAAACTCACCAGGTGTCCTGTGTGCTAGCAGCACCGAAATCTGATGATGATGCCATCACTGACGGATTTGTAGAGTTGAAAAATGGGGAGAAAATCCCTATTGTGGGTGCTGTAATGACAAAACAGCCAACCGGTGTTTTGAAGGGAATGCCAACGCTGCCTGGAAAAGTTGCGGACAAAAAGATTACGGTGTTAAGAGATACCGGCAGCTCCACTGTTATCGTGCGGAGAAATTGGGTACGGGAAAGGGAGTTAACAGGCAAAACTAAACCGGTTTGCCTAATTGACCGTACAGTTCGGATGCTTCCCGAAGCATAAATTGAGGTTGAAACCCCGTACTTCAGCGGGAAGGTTACTGTTTTATGCATGACGACCCCCCTGTACGACCTTGTCATCGGAAACATCGACGGGGCGCGAGGACTGAATGATCCGGAATGTTTGGGAGAAGACCCTAAGATAGAGCCCTCGCCAACCCAGCGACCGCGAGATACAGTGGATGAGCAGCCCGTGATGGATTTCACTAGAGCCCAAGGTGAAGCCACGGCGCAAGAGACAGCGAATGAGAAGATGATCGTGTTGAATGAGTTCACGGGCCGAGCAACTGGACTTACGTCGGCACGACCTCAACCGACCGACAGTGTAAAGGAGACGGAGTTGGCCAGCCAGGCGAAATGTCGGGACGTGAACAAGCGGGTGAATAACCGGGCAGGATCGGTTGAGCGTCATGACCCGTTAGCAGTGTCGGAAGTGACAATGATGGCTGAGACGCCGCCTCAGATACCGTCGTTCGAAGGGGCTCGCCGGAACAAAACGAGCAAAAACAATAAGAAAAGATCGAGCGAGCACCGCAAGAAAGGGTGCAAGCGCCGTTCGAAATGCAGAGGATAAGTGTTGAGGTTGAACCGGAATGTGTTTGACAGTGCTATATGTTAAGTTAATGTGGTTGTTGTCCTGTGTCACAACTGTATGTCGAGCGAGTCAAAATGTTTGTTACGGTGATGTGATGTATAGTATTGTATAATTGTTGTAAAGACAGAACTTTGTACATTTGTATGGTTTGGAATATGTGAAGAAGTGCTGTAGTCACGTACCTGTGGTTATATTTCATGTGTTGTGAGATTGAATTACAAGGTACAGTTGTATTGAGTGATCAATTGTGAATGTGAAGTGTCATGAGTGACGGATTGTGTTACAGTCTGTGAGAGTGTGTGGTGACTATTCGCGCTCGTTTGTGTGGTTTTGAATATTATGAGATAATTTTCTTAAAGTGGGGGGCGGTGTCACAGAACGAGCGCTCAAAAAGAGCGCGCCGCCAACTCCTCGCGACGAAACGCCGGAGTGGTGCCGCGAGGTCAACGATAAAAAAAGAAAACAAACATCCAGACTCCCCGGGCGCGACTCTCTCCCTCGGAAGCGTAGATTCGCCGTCGAACCTCCTCACCCCACAACGGCGGCCGAGCAAGCACTCGAACTTTCTAGATGGAAAGGGGCGTGCTGAGACCGGCTTGAGTCATCCATCGCGGACGGCCTTCGAGCGGTCTCGCCCTCTCCCCAGCCGTCGCTGCGTATTGCGCCGACAAAATGACGAGAACTTTCTGGAATCTCGCGCGGAGGGTATTTAATCGAGCAGCCGAGGTGAGAGATCAGGAGAAGACGGAAGTTAGTGCCAGAGCGCGTAGGGTATCCCGCCGTGTAGTCGGCGAAGTTTTTGTCCGTAGGGACAAAGCAGGAGAAGACGTGAGGTTTCCTGGAAGAGAAACTTCGAAGGAGAAGATGGAAGTTAGCGCCAGAGCGCGTAGGGATTCCGCCGTGTAGTCGTGGTTCCGGGCTAGCCGGGTACTCGTGGTTCCGCGCTCGCCGTGATTCCGCCGTGTAGTCGTGGTTCCGGGCGTTTTGTTCCGGGCTCGCCGGAACAAAACGAGCAAAAACAATAAAAAGAGATCGAGCGAGAACCGCAAGAAAGGGTGCAAGCGCCGTTCGAAATGCACAGGATAAGAGTTGAGGTTGAACCGGAAGGTGTTTGACAGTGCTATATGTTAAGTTAATGTGGTTGTTGTCCTGTGTCACAACTGTATGTCGAGCGAGTCAAAATGTTTGTTACGGTGATGTGATGTATAGTATTGTATAATTGTTGTAAAGACAGAACTTTGTATATTTGTATGGTTTGCAATATGTGATGAAGTGTTGTAGTCACGTACCTGTGGTTATATTTCATGTGTTGTGAGATTAAATTACAAGGTACAGTTGTATTGAGTGATCAATTGTGAATGTGAAGTGTCATGAGTGACGGATTGTGTTACAGTCTGTGAGAGTGTGTGGTGACTGTTCACGCTCGTTTGTGTGGTTTTGAATATTATGAGATAATATTCTTAAAGTGGGGGGCGGTGTCACAGAACGAGCGCTCAAAAAGAGCGCGCCGCCAACTCCTCGCGACGAAACGCCGGAGTGGTGCCGCGAGGTCAACGATAAAAAAAAAACAAACATCCAGACTCCCCGGGCGCGACTCTCTCCCTCGGAAGCGTAGATTCGCCGACGAACCTCCTCACCCCACAACGGCGGCCGAGCAAGCACTCGAACTTTCTAGATGGAAAGGGGCGTGGTGAGGCCGGGTTGAGTCATCCATCGCGGACGGCCTTCGAGCCGTCTCGCCCTCTCCCCAGCCTTCGCTGCGTATTGCGCCGACAAAATGACGAGAACTTTCTGGAATCTCGCGCGGAGGGTATTTAATCGAGCAGCCGAGGTGAGAGATCAGGAGAAGACGGAAGTTAGCGCCAGAGCGCGTAGGGTATCCCGCCGTGTAGTCGGTGAAGGTTTTGTCCATAGGGACAAAGCAGGAGAAAACGTGAGGTTTCCTGGAAAAGAAACTTCGAAAGAGAAGACGGAAGTTAGCGCCAGAACGCGTAGGGATTCCGCCGTGTAGTCGGCGAAGGTTTTGTCCGTGGAGACAAAGCAGGAGAAGAAGATGATTTCCACCTGAGGGGTGACGACTCGAGCTACAGGCAAGAGTGTGTGTTTACCACTATTGAGCGAAGACGTGTGGCAACAGCTGCGTGTGTGAAGCCGACGTGTTTCCAGCGAAAAAGTTTGAAGCTTGGAGAGTGGCCAACTGAAGACGCGAGGTTTCCTGGAAGAGAAACTTCGGCAAGGTTTCCTGGAAGAGAAACTTCGAGGGCAGCGGAACGACAACAACGCTGGACTTTGAGTGAGTGATTCTCGGAAGAGTATCATCCAGACTTTTGTTCCAAGAACTTTGGACTGAATAGGGTTCCTATCTCTTTAGTCTTTAAATGTCTTGGTTGTTCAATGCATGCTACTGCATTGTAGTGCGTATTGTTGTCTGTGTCCGTTGTTTCGAGTGTGGCTGATTGTACTGTGTAGTACGTTGTTTGTTTGGTGACATATTGTACTCAACTATTGTGGAGTGTGCATACTTGTGTGTTGTTTTGATCTGCAATTCTTGAGAATATAATTTCATTTGTTTATCAACTCTCGGCTCTGACTTGTTCTTTGGGCCACAGCCGGCGTCCGCTGGCGCGCCAAATAGGACCACTTCTAAATTGTCCACGCTTCCGTGGTGCGGTTCAGGGGGGCCGATACCTCGGCCCTTGCAATTAGCCCGGCGATCGCCTCCCTAATTAACGGGACCTGTGTGACAGACTGGGAGCTGATGAGGGTAAATTTCGAACAACCTGAGCTACTTCTTCCTATGTAACTCTAGTAAAATGTGTTTTTCCATGGGAGGTTTTAGATCATACAACTTGCTTGAAGTGAATCGACAGTCTAGGCCTTTTGCTATGATTTGCAAAGATTTTTCATCTGATCGGGCGACATGATTTCACAGTCTAGATTGGTTGGTGATGGCAGAATTTTACGTGATATGAGGAAACCAAACAGAGCGCTTTTGTTTATAGGGTTAGAAAGATAGCCAAAATGTTTTCTATCATATTCACCTTTAGCTAATGAAACTGTGCGCTTCAAATTTGCAGCAGAAAACTTGCAATCAGACCAATTACGTGGACACTCATTATACAAAAGTTTTTTTTTCGCGCAGCCTGTCGTCGTCGGTAATCCCGTGCACTCTCAGGATTCCACCACGGGCTGTGATATATGCTGTTTACAGACTTAACTATGAATTCAGCTTTTTTATAAGTTCCTTTGAGCAACGCACATAGTCTCATAGCTTTTGTGTCTTCTTTCTCTTCAGAGTGAATGGTCAAGGCAAATTCTAGATCTTGTTTAAAATGATCATAATTTATATATACTCTGTTCTGATTGCATGATGGTCTTGTAGGACAAACAATATCAAATATTACTGGCAAGTGATTGCTATTGGTGGCACAATCCAAGACAGTCAATGACGAACTATTGAGAGAAGAACTAACTAAACTTAAGTCCAATGCTGAGCAAGGCATGCCACAAAGTAGGTAGGAGTAAGGCATGCCATAAAGTAGGTGTTCGGGAATTGAGGCACGATAAATTGTTATCTGCTGTCTACTCCCACAATCGTTTACGACAATGACTGGTTCGAAAACCCCGACAGGTATGATGGGAATTGAAATCTCCCGCCAGAATTTTATCTCTACGACGAGATGTCAGTCGACGTCCAAACATCGTGTGTCTAGAACTCCTGTAGGGAAGTATGCATTGACTAGTAAGAAAGGCCGGCAACCTGTCAAAGTGATTTCTAAGGCGAAATTTCCCTTTCCAGTGGCATATGCTTATACACAATTTTAGCCTTTAGATTTATTTTATTATTAATAAAAAATTCCAGACCACCTTTCGATGGACGGTCCAGACAAAAAGATTTATATCTATGTAATTGAAAGGTCTGATGTGTTGAAAGCTAGGTTTCTTGTAATGCAATTATATCTGGACTGAATTTTGATGCTAAGAATGATAAATCGGTTACTGCTGAATGAATTGATCGGCAATTCCAGTGAAGAGTTTTGAGTGACCCTATGGCTAAAGAAGCTTCGGTGACTGCCTTATTCAAGATATTTTCTTTTAGAAAGTGCGCTTCAGATGGGCTATCCTTTTGGTATTTCTTGGACTTTGAGAAGCCAGGTTGAGTACCTTTCTTGCTCAAAGGGCATCTTGAGCGCTTCAGTGATCAGGGGTTCATCTTCATTTCATGTGATTCCGACATGCCTTCATCTGACTTGAACTGACTCTGGGTAGCTTCGCTTTGACCCAGAGTAAGTTCAACAGATGCACTCTCCATTTGAGCACCCTGTGACAAGGTATCTGAGACTACCTCTTTTAAAGGTCCTCCACTTTCACCGCTGTGAGTAGGTGGGCTGGTATTTTCAACTGTGCCCAATAAATGGGCCATCTGGTTCGTTAGTATATGAGTCAATGTCTCATAAAGGCTTCCAGCTAGGCGTTCCATCGATTTTTTTATTGCTTTATCAGGGAGCTTTAGAATATTGTTTGCAAGCGATGCGGGCGTTGCGGGCGTAGCGGGTGCCATAAGAGCTTTAGAATAACGTTTGCCCTGCTGCGAATCGCAACTCACGATCGCAGCGACAGCGTAGCCTCGAAACCAGCGCTTGCGGGCCACATGCGGGCCGCCATTAACGCCCGTAGCCTCGAAACCAGCGCTTGCGGCCCACATGCGGGCCGCCATTACCGCACACATTTTCGGATTTTTCGCGTGCGGTCCGCGAACGCGAACGCCGACTCACGTTACGACACATGCGCAGTGGCAGCGACCGCACCGCAAGGGCTCGCGGTGCGCTATTCTAAAGCTCCCTATTATTTGCTTCCGCAATGGAAGCAGAGAACGACCCTTCCATTGCTGGTATATGACGGGCTGTAATGCTAGCATAATCCAAGATTCGTGCTAGAACATCAGCTACTGCTTCCTTACGAGATCATCGCCTACGTTCTGCTATCTCAAGAATTTGCAATTCTCAAGCCTCTACAGGGCTTTTTGAAAATACTGCAGCATGAGCTCCCTGACATAAGAAACACTTTTCATTGTCACTTTGACACTCTTTCGAATCGTGCCCTTCTCCACATACTCTGCACCTGACAGCAGACCTGCAACCTTTTATGGTGTGTCCATAACGTTACCACTTAACGCATTGAAGAGGGCGAGGGAAGAGAGGTTCGACTCGGTAATTTATAGGCCATCCATTAATTTCTGATGGTTCGACTGCTCCCACAAATGTCACTATGACAGACTGAGCTGGTAATTTCTTCTTGTCAGCAACACGTCCGCACCAATAAATTGAAATAACACCTGCTCGAGAAAACAGTTCTAGAATTTCAGCTGGTGTCATCTTGACGTCAACTTAATGGACTGCACCTCTGGAACATGTTAAATGTCGGGGAATAAATGCGCTCACCGGATTATATGCGCACATCGTGCACTTTAGAAGATCTTGCACGCACGAGTGGTCCATGAAAAAGCAGAGTATACTCCCTTTGCCGAACTGGTGGACCTCAGTGATGGACTGGAAGTGGACCATCGCTGACCGCGATTCCGTTTATATTGCCTTCGGGTTATTCATCCGAATGATGCCCTCATTGGTAGAAACTAGTGCCACAGGAACAAACAATATGCCGTTGCGCAAGAAAACATCCACTGGCAGCTCCTCGTCCCGGCGAAGAATAGGGCATTCTGTCTCGTCTAAACTGCACAATAAACACTTCTCGGCCAACTATTGCACTCTAAAAAACTATGAAAGCCCTAAAAAATGAAGCACTACTCAATCCTTGTCCAATAACCCTCCTGAAAGCAAGTTGGTCGTTTGCCTGAACGGTTGTCTTCCTTCACTCTATGAACGTAGCACAGATCCGCTACAAAGACCACGTGCTGGTTGGTTGATTGGTTGGTTGGACCCAACGGTTGATTGGTTGGTTGTTCCTCAGAGTCCTGGCGCAACCCACCACGGGAGATTAGCCATGAAACGGACGGTGCCTCATTTGTGAGGTGGGGTTGTTTTACCAGCCGGATTATTTAGATAACGGTGTTTAAACGAAGAACCAATTGGTAAACGACAGACCAGTGTAGATAAAAGTTCAAGGAAAGGGGGGGGGGGGGGGACTCGGCATCTTAGTATCGTAATTGGTATCTCCGCCGTTGTATAGGAGCGCCATCGATTTTTCCAAGGGTACTTAGGGAAAAATCCGATGTTGCCAAGCGAGATTTTTTAAACTGATCTGACATGACAAATTTTTCAAAGCGTGCCACGGCGACAAATGCTAGCGTCGGCCATATAGAAATTATGGGATAATTATGTGAGGCCACTGCGAGTGCATCTGTATGTTCATTTAGGGTTAAACCTTTATGCCCTGGTATCCACACCAAGCGCATGAGTCGTAAATATCTTGGGGCAAGGTCGTAAAATACTTTTAAAGCGTAGGACATTTTAGGCGCAGTTAATGAACTACACGCCGGCAAGAAGTCTGAAAGAATAATAGCATTTGTTACTGATTGAGGTAATTTTCGTTACGCTAAGAGAATTGCCAGTAATTCCGCCTGATAAATAGGTGTAAAATCAGGTAAACTAATTGAAAAAGACCAATCCAACACTGAAGAAGCAATTCTGACTCCTGCCTTCTCTTCGCGAACTGAAGCATCAGTTACTATTACAATCTTTGTGTCTAGTCTTGCCAGGTGGTCTTTCAAAATGGCATTTAGATATCTACTGGGAAGTGTTTTGCAATTATTAGGAAAAATTTTGTCAAATTCTATTTTCATTGTTTGAATAGGTGTTCTTAGTACCCGTACTTCACGAAGGTTAACATGTAATGTTTCTAAGATTCTCTGTACGACGATGACTTGTGGACACTTTATACTAGACCACTATGGTTAAAAAAGGACGTCGGCTCATTAATGAAAACATATTGTGACCTCCTATGTGCGGATGCGTATAATTTTAGGAAGGTACGGACTGCTAGTATTTGGAACCTAGCACGAAGAGAAGGCAGGCACGCTTCCTTATATAAAATATTATTTGCGACAAATTTAGGGAGCCCAAGACATAAACGTAACGCTTCGTGGTCCAGTAGTACCAATGGTCTAATTTTGTAGGCGGGTGCTCCAGAAAACAAGACACAGCCAAGCTCCAATATTGGGTGAATATACATACAATATATCATTACTAGCACATCACGACGTAAACCGCCACGTTTATTGCTGAGTCTACGAAGCATTCCAAGCACATGTGCTCCTTTAGCTGCCATATTTTCTATATGCGGACTCCAATTTAGGCTATCAGTATAAGTCACTCCCAAGTATTTAACCTATTTCACCTGCTGGATAAAGTCCTGTCTGTCAAGCACGGAAATATGCACTGGAACACTTATAGGAAAAAGTACAACTGCACTTTTCCTAATGTGTAATGATAGATTAATGTCATCTAACCATGTGTTCAGAACGTTCATATAAAACTGTAGCATCTGATATAATGTATGTGTATCTGTAGCTGTAGCAAAAAATGTCATGTCGTCAGCGTATACATACACCTGTACATCTTGTTGTACTGAAATTGTGCACAATAAAATATTAAATAATAATGGTGAAAGTACCAAACCTTGGGGGAGACCTCTAGTTTGTGTGTACTTTGAAGAGGACATGCCAGATTGAGAGCAATAGAATTCTCCATCTTTTAGAAAGGAGTAAACCCATGCCACAAAGTAATTTGGTAACCCAATGTGCGTTAGCGAATTTATTAGTTTAATGTGTTCCCCACTATCATAAGCTTTTGCAATATCTAAAGTGACTAAGACGGAAACCTGTTTCTTAGAACGAGCTAGTTGTATCCTGCTTTCCAGATATACATGGGCACACCAAATAGAGCAGCCACGCCTGAATCCAATTTGGCATGGGCTTAAAATTGCATTTTCGTCCAACCAGTTGTCTATCCTATCCTAACCGGATTATATGTGAGTGAAATAGGCCTAATGTTATTCAAAGTAAACCCATCCCTATGTTTTTTAATAAAAGAATTATTTTCGAGATTCTTCACTCAGGCGGAATCCACGAATGTCTAATGGAGTGGTTAACTATTGCAAGTAAATCTTGAGGTGATACTTTATTGATTATTTTTAATACCTATGGAGTTATTCCAACGGGACCTGGAGCAGAATTGCGTAATATTTTCACTACTTGTGCTATTTCCGACGCTGTAACCTCTTCAAAGTCATCGCTGTTAACAGGGCACGGCGAGTGGTAAAAGCAGCCGTGAAGCGGCTTTCCAGCCCTTGAGCAATATTTTCCAGAAAAGTAGGCAACTCACATGGCGTTGAAACTATCGATTGGAAGTTTGTTGATGGTGGGATTACTTTTTGGGCTTTAAGGAAGTTTAAAAGTGATTTCCTGTGGCCAGGCCTTGAAAGGAACTTAGAGCTTTGGCTATCATAGTCATCCTTCGTAGCGGCAACTGTTCGCTTAAAAATTGCAGCCGCGTATTTATAATCGCTCCAGTTTCTAGGGCACTTATTATAGAGCAGTTTTCGCCACGCTGCTTTTCTTAGCCTGTAATGACGTGAACAATCAGAGTTCCACCAATGATTCAAAGGGCGTTGTTTAGAGACCTGAACTGTGAATTTAGCTGTATTTGAAGATTGCTTATAACATCCTTAAAGTTGATAACGTTTTGCTCTTTATTTACCTCGGTTCGTTTTGACAAAGCCACATGCAGTGTCGGTTCAAATGTATTAAAATAGATGTAAGAAGTCGGCTGCCTGATTACTGAAGCCACGAGACATACAAGCTCAAACAATATAAGAAAATGATCGCTATTTGTACCCGAGTTTAAAGTAGACCATGAGGAAATACAGAGGCTAGAACTACAGAAAGTCAGATCAATCGCAGAATGAGACTGATTACATACAAACGTGGGAATTCGCTGGTTAATGCATGTTAAATTATTTTTAGCAACAATATCCTACAAGCGCTTTCCACTCATATCTGTTCTGAATCCCCACGAAGTGTGATGAGAATTGAAGTCTCCTACCATTAATATGTCTTTTCTGCAAGACGAAATTACGGTATCTAAAACACTAGAATTTTGAACACCTGACGGAAAATAAGCATTTACTAACGAAAGGGAAAGGTGTCCCGGAAGAGCGATGTCTAATGTTAAAATTTCACTTTCTTAATTCATTATTTGACCTGTAACTTTTACCCGATGTGCAATTTTTGAAGAGATAAACACTGCTAAACCACCTCATCGAGGGGGGCGGTCTAAGCGAAATGTTCAGTAGTTTTCAAGATGAAAGGTTTTTTCTTTAGAAAGCCAACTTTCTTGCAGCACTATAACATCTGGGGAATGCTGACTACAAAGGCAAAATAAATCAGTAGTTGCGGAAAAAAACTGACCGGCAATTCCACTGCAAGATTCTTAGTCCACTTATTCTGAGGATATGCTGGCAGCATTCACTGCTTTCTGCAATAAGCTATCTTTCAAAAAAATCCTCTTTTGATGCTATTTCTTTCTTATATTTTTTTTTACTTTTTCCTTTAGGACTCACAGGAGATCCATTTTTTCGTGGAGGCACCCGCCGTTTCATTTTTCTTGTGTCGAATTCCGTTTGTGAGTCCTGCGAACCTGAACCAGAGCTCCAATCCAGATGTTCAATGGGGATTATTTTACGGCCGCAATTCGATTGAGCAGCTCTTGATGAATATAACTCTTCAATAGGTGTTGTAATCGGGTGGCTAGGTTTAGAAGGTCCTGTTTCTACATATCCTGCATTCACCTATTTAGCTGAAGAAAGCATAGAGGCTGCATGTGGATGATTAACATTCATGAGGACTTGAGCGATTTGTGCATTTAGTATTTTAGCAAATGACTCCGTCAGCGTCACAAAAAGGTTCTCCAATAGCTTTGTCATTGTTTTCTCAATGGTCGAGGCTATAACGTCTGAGAGTGATGAGTCCATGACGTGGTTATTACGGATCGCAGCAGCTGCGTACCCCCGAGAGCGCTCTGCGATGGCGATTCGAGCTTCGCGTCTTGAACAACGTTTTTGCTCAATTATTTTCATAATTTGAATCTCCTGAGCTCTCGCAGGGCATGTGCCATCATCAGATGGGTGAGGGCTACCGCAGCAACAGCAAGACCTTTCCTGAGCTGTGCATTCTTTAGAGTTGTGTTGTCCTGCACACATTTGACACCACTCTACTGATCGGCAACCCTTTATGCTATACCCAAAACGCCAGCATCTATGGCACTGCATTGGACGAGGAGATAGCACTTCGACCCGATATATCAGTGGTCACGCTTTAATCTCTGTTGGTCTAGTAGTTCCAGCAAAGGTAACTATCACCGACTCTGTCAGGATCTTATTTTTGTCAGCGCTACGTGAACAGCGAAAAACTGCCACCGCGCCTGCAGCAGAAAACATCTGTAGAATTTCGGGCGGAGACAGGCTCAAGTCCACCCCACGAACCAAACCTTTCACACAGGCCAAGTAAGGAGGAACCAAAGGGCTCACAGGGAGAGAGCCAAGCGATGTGCATTTTAGCAGATGTGATACGCAGGCCTGATCTAGGGAACAGCACAGAATACCTCCACGACCAAACTGTCGCACCTCGGTAATGAATTGGAAGTGTTCGGTCACCTTCCGTAGCTCCTCCTGGATGCTTTTGGTGTTTTTCATGTGAATAGCAGTCCCATTTGTTGGGACCAGAGCCACCGGAATGCTGCTGAGACCGCTGCGCAAGAAAATATCAATGGGTAAATTATTATTAGCGAGGGATGCCGACCAGGCAGAGTTTGCCTGGCCGAGAGACGTGACAGACATCAGTCTGCTGAGCTCAAGTCAGCACCGCTCGCAATGGCCGTACACCCCGGAAGGGTGCAACCAGACGCCTAACACAGCTGAACAGGAACTCGAAAAGGTCTGAAGGAACAGAGTGACGATCCAACGTGAACGGCCCGGACAGCTGTGACCAGAGAATCAGGGTCTAGGACGAGGGAGTGATCTCGAGGACAGCGCTGCACGATGCGACCACTGATTGAGGCCCCTGGCGGCTGGGACCAGTCTCCACTGGGACCTGCCACTGATTGAGGCCCCGCTTGGTTCTCCCGACAAAAATTGGCTTCGCAGACCAGCACTCAAAGGAATGGCTCAACCCGCCACGGGGGATCGGCCATCACATGGCAGTAGGATTTGGGGGGGGGGGGAGGAACGGGGTAATGTTTCATTTTCCTAGATAAACGAAAAGACTGGTTGTGCTAAAAGACTATTATCAATTGTTATAGAAAAATAAAAAATGGTAATAATAAAAATTACAGTAAAGAGTATATAACAACGAAAATAATAATGAGTATGTACTTGTGAGATTAGCATGGTAGCCATTTTGTTTCTTCTATATAGTTTTCTGCCGCTGCATATATGTCCCTGTTGCAATGTCCTAGTATCGAAGCCCCTAAGGAGAATAGTGTCATTTCAGAGAGCTCAAGCCCATGTTTTCGGAAAGCTGGTCTTAAAATTTTTTACCTTAAATTTCGATACCTGCGGCATTCTGTGAAAACGTGCACTATAGTTCTGTTTGTTTATAATAGTAACAATGGGGGGGGGGGAAACAAACCCAGGTCTGTATAAATAAAAGGTTAAAGGTGAAATCCTTCAATACATCTTAGTAAATGCCACTACAAATTGTCTTGTTGCACACCAAGAGCTCTACCACTGAAACTTAAGGTGGTGGAGATCTGCGCCGTTTAGTACAGAAAAGTTGGTACGTTCCTGCCGTGTACCGAAATTTCGAAATCATGCCATTGTGTTAGGCAGCAGGGTCTTATATTATTCAGGACGGGGCCCTGAACTGATGCTGCCGCCAGTGCCAGAAGTTCACAGTGTTATGTCACAAGCATGGTCCCCGTTCGGGAGCGCTTCTTCCCAAGAGAACTAGGCAGTTCTGGCGAACTCTCCCCCCTCCCAGCACCACCTCACGCGCAGACGGCCGCGAGCCACCGTACGGTTGCGCGGAAAGCGTGTCCTCTTCCGCCGAGCCCCCGTGCAGTTCCGCCACAGCTGCGTCTCCTCCGCCGAGCAGCGGGAACTGATCTCAGAGAAAGGACCGAAAACGTTATTTAAGGCCATGCCGGTCCTATGTTGGAAGGATTTGGCCCAGCCGATGTTGTCGTGCTGGCCGGCTTTGTACAAACTATAACCTGCTATAGTAAACGTTTCTACCTGTTGCTCTTCTCACAACGACTGTCTCCCTATTCCGTCCCTGGGCGAAGGCTTCAGCGTCGTCCGTTCTCCTGCTTGCATTGCGACACCGCGAATTCATAAAAGTGGTGGCAGTGGTGGGATGCCAACAAACCCGAATTCATAACAGTGGTGGCAGTGTAGGGATGCCATCAAGCCCAAATTTGTAACAGTGGTTGGCAGCTTCGGGATACGCTACCCTACGTTTGGCACGCTGGATCAAACACCTGGAAGCTCCAGCACGATCTACCTGATATCAGCGTTTGGATACGCAGGGATGCATTACCCCTGTCCTCAACGATCCACTGCTGTGGAACCCGCCACCCCGATCTCAACGGCTTGGAGTTGGAGCAAATTCCTGCAGGCCCGAGGACACCCCCGACACTGTTCTAAGGTAGCCACGAGTTGTCGGGTAGTTTGGTTGGGTGAGTGCCAAACGTTTACTGTTCATTTCACCAGACCTATCTAGCACAGGTAGAAGTTAGGAGAGTGTTTTGTGTTTTGTTAGTTTTAATTTATTATTCATGTGCTTTACACCATGAGATTAGTTTTAGAGTACTGCGAATACGAGTAGGAATCGTGCAGGATGTGGAAGTGATTGGCAAGGTGCGATGCAGTGACCATAGAATCGTACGGTCTCGAATTTGCCTAGACTTGAAGAAGGAACGACAGAAACTGATACGCAAGAAGCCTATCAATGAGCTAGCACTGAGAGGGAAAGTACAGGAATTTAGAGTGTCGCGGCAGAACAGGTACTCGGCTTATAGTGAGGAAACCAACCTTAGCGTAGATACAATGAATGATAATCTGACGAGTATATTTACGGAGTGTGCAGTGGAAGTTGGAGGCAGGGTAGTTAGACAGGACACTGGCAAGCTTTCCCAGGAAACAAAGAACCTAATTAAGAAGCGTCAAATCATGAAAGTGTCCAGTACAACAGACAAAATAGAACTGGCAGAGCTTTCGAAGTTGATTATAGACGTAAAGTATGCGATGTAAGAATGTATACCATGGAGAGAAGTGAATACGCTCTGAAAAACGGAGGTACCGTCAAAGAAGCGAAGAGGAAACTTGGGATAGGCAAAAGTTGGATGTATGCACTAAGGGACAAAGAAGGCAAAATAACTACCAATATGGATAGGATAGTCAAAATAGCGGAGGAGTTTTACAGAGATCTGTACAGTAGCCGAGACAACCACGACCTTAATACTATAAGAACTATCAGTAACCGAGATGACACACCATCAGTAATGATAGAAAAAGTCAGAAAAGCTTTGGAGAGCATGCAAAGAGGCAAAGCTGCTGGTGAGGATCAGATAACATCAGATGTGCTGAAAGATGGAGGACATATTGTGTTAGAAAAACTAGCCACCCTGTTTACGACGTGTCTCCTGACGGGAAGAGTACCAGAGTCTTGAAAGAACGCTAACATCATCTTAATACATAAGAAAGGAGATGACAAGGACTTGATGAATTACAGGCCGATCAGCTTGCTCTCTGTACTATACAAGCTATTTACAAAGGTAATTGCTAACAGAGTAAAGAAAACATTAGAATTCAATCAACCAAAGGAACAAGCAGGATTTCGAACAGGCTACTCAAAAATTGACCACATTCATACTATCAATCAGGTAAAGAGAAATGCTCAGAGTATAACCAACCACTATACATAGCCTTCATAGATTACGAGAAGGCGTTTGATTCAGTAGAAATATCAGCCGTCATGCAGACACTGCGGAATCAGGGCGTAGATGAAGTATATACAAACATTCTGGAAGAAATCTACAGGGGATCAACTGCTACCATAGTGCTTCATAAAGAAAGCAATAGAATACCAATCAAGAAGGGTGTAAGGCAGGGGGACACAATCTCCCCAATGCTATTTACCGCGTGCTTACAGGAGGTTTTCAGAAGCCTAGAATGGGAACAGTTAGGGATAAGAGTTAATGGAGAATACCTTAGTAACCTGCGCTTCGCCGATGATATTGCATTGCTAAGTAACTCAGGGGACGAATTGCAACTCATGATTACGGAGTGAGACAAGGAGAGCAGAAAGGTGGGCCTTAAAATTAATCTGCAGAAAACGAAAGTAATGTACAACAACCTCGGAAAGGAGCAGCGCTTCGAGATAGGTAATAGTGCACTTGAAGTTGTAAAAGACTGTCTACTTAGGGCAGGTAATAACCGCAGAGCCTAACCACGAGATTGAAGTAACTAGAAGAATAAGAATGGGGTGGAGCACATTCGGCAAGCACTCTCAAATTATGACAGGTAGATTGACACTATCCCTCAAGAGGAAGGTATATAACAGCTGTATCTTGCCAGTACTTAGCTACGGAGCAGAAACCTGGAGACTTACAAAGAGGGTTCAGCTTAAATTGAGGACGACGCAGCGAGCAATGGAAAAAAAAATGGTAGGTGTAACCTTAAGAGACAAGAAGAGAGCAGAGTGGGTTAGGGGACAAACGGGGGTTAAGGATATCATAGTTGAAATAAAGAAGAGGAAATGGACATGGGCCGGGCATGTAGCGCGTAGACAGGATAACCGCTGGTCATTAAGGGTAACTAACTGGATTCCCAGAGAAGGGAAGCGGGTTAGGGGGAGACAGAAGGTTAGGTGGGCAGATGAGATTAAGAAGTTTGCGGGTATAAATTGGCAGCAGCAAGCACAGGACCGGGTTAACTGGTGGAACATGGGAAAGACCTTTGTCCTGCAGTGAACGTAGTCAGGCTGCTGCTGCTGATGATGATGATGATGATGATGATGATGATTATAATGATGGTGATGATGATGATGACGACGATGATGAATACGAGTAGTATAGCATCACGATGGACGAGATCGCGATGGTGCATTGCGAGAAGCAGGACCTCCTTGAAATTTGTGGAGCCATGGCGATTTCCGCCGGGTCCGCTAAAACAAGGGAAGCGATTCTTGAGGTGATGCGGGCCGAGAATGTGACAGCTGAGGAAGCTGGCATGTTTTGGGAGCTCATTTGTGAGCAAAAGCAAAAGGCCGGAAAACGAGACGCTACAAATCGCGAACAGCGTGAGGCTGAGGGGAGTCGCGGAGGCGAAACATCGTGAAGAGCTCGAAGCTCAAGGACACGCACAATGGGAGGCCGAGGAAAGTCACAAAAAAAAGAAAGCATGCACTCGAAATGAGAGAGCTTGATTGTAAAAATTCAAGCACTCAAGTTGCAGCAAGCGAAATGCCAGCTCCACAACTTCCGGGTAGGCGAGAACATCGCGCAATTGTCGATGATTTTGAAGTTGTCTGCCCTAATGTTGCTGTTAACTGCGACCTTTGCGTAGAGAGGCTTGTCACGTTGTTAATGAGCAAGATCGCGCATACTTTGCATTGCTTATCAGCCAAGGTAGCAGGAAACATTGGCCATGCTGATATGTTTTGACAAGATATTTTTTTTTCTTTCAAATCCTGCTGAACGTCGGAGCGATAGAGAGCGCTGAAGTGCGTCGTAAGGCGCCAGAGGTAGACGCCCACCGAAAAGAAAGAAAGAATGAGGCGCCTCGTAGAGCGCTGGAGGACGACGCGTGCTGTAGAACGACGGAGGCTGAGGCCCGTCGCATAGCACTTGAAGATGGGGCTCGTCGAAAAGCGTTAGATGGAAAGAAAAGACGGAAAGCGCGAGAGGCTGAGGCCCGTCGCTATGCGCAAGCCACTGGAGTGCGTCAGAAAAAGCGGGACGCTGAGGAAAGTCGTGAAGAATTTGACGTTGAGGCCCGTCAGAAGGTGCAGGACACCGAAGCGCGTCAGGCAGAGCCGGACACTGAGGAGCATCACGAGGAGTTAGGGGCGGAGGCCCATCGGAAACCTCGGAACGCAGAGGCGCACCGCAAAGTACTAGAGATGAAACGCTTCGCCGGGCACGTGATCAGGATGAATCGCGTCAAAGAGAGCATGAGGCGGACTACGAAGTCCTGGGAACAAGGGTCATGTTGGAAAGGGGGAGAGAACCCTTATGAACTGCAGAGATTTTCAGGCGAGTTGATGGGCCTTAAAGGTATCGGGAATCGCGTTCTGTCGCAGGCACAGGCAGCTAGTAATGGTCCAGAGGAAAGCTAGCTAACCAGTATGGAGTTTCGGCAGTATTTGACAAAGGCAGCACACTTGGGAGTAAGCGTATCGAGGCAACCAGTATTGCGAGAAGTCCCGAGAGAAATAGGCGTCGGCGTAAGCGTAACGCGGTGAAAACGAATGGCGTAGAGCGCGCTAAAACCGCTATTAAGTGCCGTGACGTCATCAGTCGAGACGCCAGGTTCAGGGCTAGGCGTAGGATTGCGAAAGGGCCCTCTGGGAAATGTTTGAAGCTCAGACCATCACTGAGATCGAAATTAGGCGGGAAGCGCGTCAAAAAAAAATTGAATTTCAGGGAAATTTGAACACCGAGATCATTTCCTGGTATTATCTTTTTCACCGCGCGTAGAGGCAACTACGGACAGCATTGCTTACGCCTGAGCCATAACACAGGCTGTTATTCTCCACCATGGCGAAAGGGTCACGGGTCGCATGGGCGGGATAAAGGACGCAGGGCAGATGCCTCCTCGTTCGAGTTAAGCGGCTGTACGCCAGAAGTCGCTGCTGCCGAAATCAGCAAACACTTTTGTTCGTTGTGTCTTTGTCAAGACAGGATCACTCGAAAGCTATGGGGTGCGCGACTCCCCAGATTTCGTCTGAGAGGGGCCGGTCTTGCCATTACTAAGAATCGATCTTGTAATCAGCTTCGGGAATTTTTTTTCTAGCTTTGTTGTCTGCCGATGAGCAAGGAATGCGTCTCAATTTTGGTAAGTTTTACTTTCCTACTCATCGGAGAAGCAGACATTGATATCTTTGTTTGAATATTTCGTTTTTGTAATATTTCGAAAGGTAACACTTTGTGTGTTTTATTTTAACAAAGGAGGCTGAGTAAAAGCCCCTGTTTAAAATATATTCTGCGTTTGGCATTATATACATGTTAGTATGTGCGTCAGTGTATACGTTAACTTTTAACTCTGTTGTGTGTAACACGCTAAAGTTCGATTTTCAGTGTTATTTTCTTACTTTTTCCAGCGTGTTTTATCTTGTTGAGATGCTCATTGGCTGCGAGCATTGGATGAGAGCTTATCGGAGGACTAACTTAGATATGTTTAACAGTCTGACGCTTGCAAGCGACGCCAATGTGCGAGATTCAGAAGTGCTAGCTAATTAAATTTGAAGTTTCAGTATTCTGCTTGGTATTCCAAACTGAGTTAACCTCAGCAGCTTCGATCGTCCACAATCTGCCTAAGTCACAATTGAGAATCACTTGGAAGAAAAAAAGGGGAAAAATTCTCTTTGGTTTAACAGTGTCATGCACTGAAACTAGCTAAAAGTGCGTCTTCATTGTGCATTTCTCCTGAGATACATTGCTCTAGATGCTATTGTTACTAGCTCAGCCCTATCTCGAGGAAATGTTTTATTTTCTGCTGGTCTGGCGATTTGATCCGCATTCGAAGGGCGCTTGCTTTGGCCAGGGTTGTCTGGCTTTGTGCTCGTCTCGGTCGTTCCAGTGATCCTCTGCAGTGCTGTGAAAGTTTCCACGGGCGGAGAGAGCGGAGCGGCTACAGTTGTCAAGAGTCAACCGGCATCCCTCCTTCCGAGACAAGCTAGACGGCTCAAAACTCCAGATGCAATGTCTGGTGGTAGGATGCTGTTAAGCCACAAGCGTGGTCTTCGTTCGGGAGCGCTTCTTTCCACGAGAACTAGGCAGTTCCGGCAAACTCTACCCCCTCCCAGCGCAACCTTCCGCGCAGACGGCGGCGAGCCACCAAGCAGTTCCCGGCAAAGCTGCGTCTCCTCCGCCGAGAAGCGGGAACTGGTCTCAGAAAAAAGGTCCGAAAAGGTTACTTAAGGCCATGCCGGCCCCTTGTTTGAAGAATTTTGCCCCCGCTGACGTCGTCATGCTGGTCGGCATTGTACAAACTCTAATTTGCTTTAGTAAACGTTCTTACCTGTTGCTAATTTCACAACGATTGCCTCCATATTCCGCGTGTGGGCGAAAGCTTCAGTGAAGTCTCTCCTACTGCTCGCCGCTCTTGGCTACCGCTACCATCGCAACAAAGTGAGTTCGTAACATTGGTGGTAGTGGTGGGATGCCATCATACCCGAATTCGTAACAACAGGCAAGCGTTCATCTTCTTTCTTACCAAACACTGATCCTGAACTTAGTAAATTGTTTACGAAACGCCACCATCCAAACTTGTTAGCTTATTTTACAATGAGAAGAACAACCATGCGGTATAGTCTGCGGTATAGTTCAAGGTATGCTCAAACATTTACCCTGAGAAAGCCGGGCAAATACTAATCGCATTAACCGCGATGATATTTCGGTGATGTGGGCCGAACCGGGCTATAGAACCCAAAAGAGAGCGTTGCCATTTTCGCCGAGCGAACAAACGCTCTCGTATGGGTTCTGGATGCATGCTTCTAGGAGACGTTGCGCATTCTTCTTTCTGTCAACACTAGTGAATGTGTTGAGCAGATGGGTGCGGACATCTTCCCACGTAGCCAAGCTTCCTTCCCGGTTTATGTACCACTTCTGGGCATTGTCTTTTAGATACAAGTCGACACTCTAAAGCTTGTCTTCTGGGGTGGCCCATGATTTGTACTTGGCAGACCATTTGAACTGGTCCAGCCAGTCTTGGCGATCTTCATAGGCTTCACTTAAGAAGCAGTCAGGAATCATAGGATTCTGCAATGTCAAGTGGTGCGACGGAGCAGCGGGGGTCATGGTCGTTGAGGACGATTGCTGGAACCTTCCGGCAGGGGATTAAGCTCGGGTGCCAGGCCTAGTAGACGTCGACGGAAACGGTGTACCAGTGTTTCGACGCGAATGCGTTATTCCGGGCTCGATGGTCGGTTCCGCGAAGTAGTGAAAGCATGAAGCTTACTCCGCACCTCCACCAGTGTGACGACGCGGGATCGACGATTAAGCGGAGCACTGACAAAGATGATGATGATGATGTTCCTCTTGCATTTGGTGGCACTCACCCCAGGAAGGAGATCGGCCAAAACTTGGACGGCAGTATATTTGGGTTAGTTGATTATGTATTTTAAACCATCCAATGGAGTTTCATTAAAGCACAAAACAAATCATAAGTGTTTTATGAAAACGCTATACGAGCTAGCGGTGAGGAGCAAAAAAAATAATAGTATCAATATACCAACAAGGCAATCCTTTTCTTCCCATTATGTACGCGCACACAGCAAAGCAAACCTCCCTGTGGCTAGAAACTAACGTAATGCCTTCAAGAGATAAAATTATTGTCAGATTTATTTCTGAATCTAGCTTTTCAGGTGGGTCGATAAAGTATATTTTCTTTGATAAGAATAACGGCGACATATTAAAAATAATCTGTTCTTTCTATTTTCTTGCAAAATTGAAGTAATGGAGATGCTGTCGGTGCAGCTCTATGTAAGTAACAATTCAGGAGGTGAATTCGGCAGCGTAATCTCGTGATAGTAATATTTAAGTGCCTAGATACGCACCACGGTTTATCCCAGCTGAATCTTAGATGTACGAAGTCTCTGGCTTTATTTATTGATAATTTGTATATTTCCTTGTGCAAACTGGCATTCTATGTCTGAATGCTGTTACATGAGCAAAATAAGAAAAAAATAGGCAAGAGTGGTCCGCCTAAAAATGCTTTGGCTAACGAGTCTGCCATTCCATTACGATAAATTCCACAGTGGCCAGGTACCAATTACGAGTGGAAATTTTCTCAAGTTCGCTGGTAGTAAGCTACTAATCATACTGAATAATGTTAATTATTTTGCTGCAGAGAGTGCATTACATACCACGAGAGAATCACTAAATATGGCTGCTTTTCATTCGCTTGCAGAAAATTTGCGAAGTGCTAGAACTATAGCAAATGATTTAGCCATGAATATAGAAGTATAGCCTGGTAATGGAACCGAAAATTCCAGTTGAGAGAACTACAGAATATGCCTACTTCAGCCTTTTCGTTTATTTCAAATGCATCAGTTGCAATAATGTTGTTTATAGAATTATCAGTCAAGTATTCGTGTAACTGACTATTTAGAGGCTCTATTACATTGTGTAACAAGACAACCACGTCTTCTTTGTCCTTGCCCGGAACAAAAGACTTCGCGCTGATTCTTTGTCCTCGCCCCTGGCACATACGTGCTGCAATATAGTAGAAGGATCGAAATGGTTTTTTGAAAATACGTTTGACGCCAGTTTTGTGTGTATTTAGCATCCTGAGAGCACAGTAAATCGGCAAGCCAAGACGAATTATTCAAACTCAACTGTTGCAAATGAACAGATGCGATAGCGTTCCCTCTATACAGTGCCTTTTTATATAAAAAAATGAAATGTTATGCGAAGTAAGGCTAGCAGCTGAGTCTTTTACCATCCAACCTAGCGTAAATCAACAAAACACTGGCGTTAGAGAACGTGGCCGCTCCCGTGAGCACGGTCTTCACACTGTTTATTGCTTCACCGAAAGTTGAGTGGTGAGAACACAAAGTGTACAAAGAGACGTCCCACCTGCTGATCCCCGAAGCCAAAGCCTCTGCTCTCCCCCGTTCGGGACCCTCCATGGGGCTTTCGCGCGGTAGATGGCGGGTGGAACAATTCTTCTCAGCTTGAGCGATGACCGTCGACTGACCTCACGCACCTTCCCTCGTACCTATAACATGCGGCAAATTAAGAAATATTCTCTGCCTTTAATGTGTTTGGATTTCATAAGAAAATGCGCCTATATTATCCGTAATATTGCTGTCGCCATGAAAGTACCGATGCTGTGTACCCCAACAGAAAACTAACTTTGTTTTGATGAGAAATGGGAGAGCAGACATTCGCTACGTTCTGCTTAGATCGCTATCAGTTCGTCAACTACTACTATATCCATTTCGATAATTCCTCCATGAACATATGTTCAACTAGGATTAACATTATTCCAGAACAGTTTGTTTTTCAGCTTATCACAAAACTAGCTCTCTCTATGAGTGATTTTAATCAGCCTCAGTGGACGTTCACTTGCAACGTGAAGATGATGATGATGATGTCACCACTATGGCGCTAGCCCACTCAGGGGGATTGGCCCAGAATAGAGGGTATGAAATTTATGGCCTTTCAAATGATACGTAATCCTAACAGAAAGAGGATAAAGCACATTTAAATACAGAAAAGGTGCAATAAATACTTTTTGCCATTTCTACCAGACAGAATAATATATATCTTGAATTGAAATTGCAGTTATATCGAACACGTTTGAAATTAATGTTTGGAATTTGCTTAATAATACTATATTAACACCTATACATATAGGAATATAGAGGAGCATTTGGTTTGTTTCATGAACGTAACTGCAAACGGCATCAAAGGCGTTCCTGTGCCTGTAGCCCAGAACCGAACCACCAAAGGAGAGTATATTCTCAATGGTGAAGAGCAACCCAATGTTAGTGAATGGAGTGACAAGGAGACGTTTTCTTAATAGCCTATAACAGCGACATGATAAAAATAATGCTCCATTGATTCCAGATCTGTAAAAAAGCTGCCTAGGGGAGATATTTTCAGACCAGCCCTGTCTGAAAATAGATTTAAAGAGGGCACATGAAATCGTAAGCTTGTTAGAACCACCTCCAAATGTTTAGTATAACACCAGTCGGTTTTCAATCAATATTTCAAATGTCTAAATTTAGTGCATGGTGTTACTGATTCTATGACATCAGCCCTGAGTGAAAGTTTTCGATATTTTATCGCCGTTATACTGGCCAGCACCGGAAGGACAGAAAGTATTGCGCCATTTATAGTCATTCGAGGTCACCAGTCCGCCATTTCATTTCATTCTAACCCGCAATTTCTAGGTACCCGTATTAATTTTAAGAGCTTAAGCTGTGCAGGAGTTAACGTAAGAAATCTCCTTAAGGCATCTGATTAATAAGAACCTGTCAGTGACATACATACGAACAGAGATTCTGGAATTATTATGCCAGTGTCGGTGTTCAAAATTAGTTTTTGTAGTGCTAGAACAATTGCCAAATGTTAAGCTTCAAAAATTAGTGTGAAGTTTGGTAGTGTTACTGAAAACGACCAGTCAAATGTACAGAGCAAATACTTACTCCTGCCGGGTCGTCTATTACTGAAGCATTAGTGGCTATTACATTATTTGTTTCTAACTGTGCAAGGTAATCTTGCAAGTGGCTATTTAGGAACCTGTATGATTGAAATTTAGACTTATAGGGGAGAATCTCATCATATTCTATGATTCTGTCTAGTTCGTTCTGAACAAAACTAAATAGTGGTGTATGAAAACGCGGCCGATGAACAAGAAAAAGGAGTCTGATTCATAGATGAATACATAATCTGATCGTCTTAACAAATAGCTATAAAATTTTAAATAAGCCTGGACCCTCAGGATACGTAATCGACAAGGCAAAGTTGGTAAGCGCGCCTCCTGATACAAAAATTGTTCGCAACAAAAACAAACTTAGGGAGCCCTAGGCATCGTCGCAGGGCTTAACGCTTCAAAACAATAAAGGCTTAAGTTTATAAGCAGGGCCACCTGAGAACAAAACACATCCAAATTCTAGTTGGGACGCATATACATTTTGTAAATTTTAGCCAGAGTGTCCCTGCGTAAACCATTGCGTCTGCTGGTCAATCTGCTAATCATGCCTAAGGCACTTTGTGCCTTACGTACTCTCTGTGAGCAGTCCAGTTTATTTACCATTACAAATCATTCCGCAATATTTAAGTGACTCAACTGGTGGAAAAAAATCTCTTCTTTAAAATTAATATTGAGAAATGAGCTGTTAACAGAAATTATCAACATTGCACTTTTGTTTACATTTAGTTGCATGCATATTGTCTCTAGCCACCCCTCTAGAAAATTCATATACCTCTGCAGTTTTTTATATAAGTAATTAATGTCAATGTCTGTTGCAAAGAAGGCAATGTCATCAGCGTACACGTATACATGCACATCCTGGCTATGTGGGATTGAATTCTGTGACGTGCCATGGTGGCCGTCGGATATACTCGGTTCCGAGGCGGCCTCTGAAGGTCGTCCACACTCTTTCAGGATCAGGAAGGGACCGCCAGACCCTTTTTTTTATTATTATTCCATGTTCCTCGAGCACCCGCAAGCACAGCTTTGCTTTTGCTTAGCTATCCTAGATACAAGGTACGTACCAACTTTGGGGGATCGGCCAAAAATGACACGTAGAATTTGGTAAATGTTATTTTAGATAAGCTATGAAATTTAAAAGTAGAAACAAAAATGAAATGACAAATATACGTGAAATATTCAATTTAACTTCAAGTACTATGCTTTGAGCCAGTATTCAGGACTGCCGTAATAACCTGACGGGAATAATTTTGAAAACTTAAGTTTTAACCTAACGAAACGACCAACAATTTTAAATACCAGGTTAAAATGGCACTCGCTAAGTATTTATAATGAAATTGCCGCCGATCTACTTCGTTTTCTTCGAGCAAATGCGCGAGTCACGCAGCGAGCGTCGTCTGCTATCACTCGTCACATGCCCGGGTTCGAAAACTAGTCGTCCCGACTTCAAACACAAAAAACTAAAACAGAAGAAAACGATACACAACTAATCTAATTTAAGCAGTCCTACTTGTAACTATTAACAAAGGTCAACAAAACACTGTCTATTCCCTTTCAGGCACACAAAACTATTACAAGCACCAAACCTATTTACACTGCACGGCTTCCATGTGCACCTTGGTCCAAAGCATTGGGTTGCTCTATGATAGAAATAGGGCTCAGATATGGTCCTACTTTTTACACGTGCACAATGTCACTTCCTATGTTTCCGCGAGTTCGATCTCGTAGTTCGCGGGAGACAGTTTGTTCAGTATCTTCTGAGTACCGGTGTACGATGTAGTTAATTTCACTCCGGACGCTGGAGCCTTGAGCAGCACCAGTTGTCCTCTTTCAAACACGACGTCCTTGTGGTGCTTGTCAAAGTGTCGCTTGTGTTTTTCTTGAGCCAGTCGGATGTGCGAGGCTGTGAGCTCCCTGGCTTTTCGCAGTCATTCACGCAGTACCGTGAAATAGTTTGCTTCTGCTTTGAGCTCTTCAAGCTCTCGGCGGCTGCATACAACTTCTAATGGTAGCACCGGATCCCTACCGTAGACGAAGAAGGAGAGAGTTTGCCGAACCGTGGCTTGGTACCCGGTGTTAGAATAGAATACAATATAATGGAGGACGACGGCCCATTTTTCTCCCCCGGCGGTAGTCATGGCAATCATCTGTTTGATTTTTATTGGCTTTTTTACGTAAGCCGTTTGCTGCGGGGTCATATGCGGTAGTGGCAGCACGCCTGATGTCCCGATGTTTGAAGTATGCTACTAGAGCGCGCCATCATTTGAGTACCGTGGTCTATGATATTTGTGGCTGGGCATTTCTGCTTCAAGAAGATCCATCGTTCGACAAGCTTCTGGACGGTTGCGGCCTCTATGTTCCGGAGTGGTTTCGCCTCCACGAACTTTGTGAGGTAATCAATGGCTACAGTGATGTACTTGTAACATCTTGAAGTTTTGAATGGCCCTAGTATGTTCTTCCCAATTGTGAGAATTGTGCTGTGGACTTCTATTGGCTGTAATAGACCATAAGGCACCAACGTCGACATATTCAACCTCTGACAAAGCTCACAGTGACACCCGTACCATCTGACATCTGCATAGACCTTCGGCCAGTGATACTTAGACCTAGGAGCAGCGAATGTTTGCCTGATGCCCATGTGGCCACCCTATTGTCCTTCATTTATTTCGCGGAGTGCCTCAGCTTGTCCTTGTGTAGGAAGGCAGAGGAGAAATCGACTGCTGACTGGACCTTGGTCTCTTTTGTACAACATGTCCTTATGCATCAAAAACTTCTTTTGTGCCCGTTTCTATTGTTTTTTTTTCGTGCCCAGCGCCCTCCTAAGCATATCCAGGACTTTAGCGCAATATACATCCTGATGCAGCTCCCCACCCATGTTGTCACAGCATCGCAGTGATGGATATAATACTGCAAGAATTGGTTCAGCCTCATCAACAATGAGGGGGATTCTTGGAAAGACTATCTGGTGCGCTGTGCAGCATTCCTGATTCATAGATGAAATCAAAGTCAAATTCCTGCAGAATCAGCGACCAACGAAGAAGGCGTTAGTCTCCTTCCTTGCAGCGTAAGGCCCAGCACAGTGCATGGTGGTCGCTGACAACTAGAAGTTTTCGGCCAATCAGTTATGGTCGTAGCTCCTCTGAAGCCCATATTACTGCAAGAGCTGCCAGATCTGTCAAAAAATAAATACACTCTTCGCCTTTGAGAGATCGACTAAAGTATAGTACTGGACAATATCGTCGCTTTTTATCTTTTTGCAGAAATAGACCTCCCAAGCTACGCCGAGATTCATCTGTGTGTACTTGGACACTGAATTCAGGTTTTTCAAAAAAATACCTTAAAGACAGGCGGCTAGCACAACGCGCGCTTTAATGTCTCAAATGCCACTTGTTGATCTTCTTCCCAAGAAAAAGTTGCGTTTTTCTTCAGGAATGATCGAAAAGGTGTTGCGATATCGCTGTATTTCACAATAAATTTCCTGAATACAATGCGAGCCCTATGAATGATTGTAGTTCCTGTACATTTTGGGAGGCTGGAAAACCTGAACAGCTGCCAATTTCGATGGGTCAGGAGATACACCATCTTTTGTGACAACGTGCCCAAGGTAATTGATGGCAGTACAAAAAAAGAAACACTTCTGTGGCTTGAACTTCAAAGCTGCTATTTCGAACCTTGTAAATACGTTCTTGAGTGTGAAATGTATTCTTCAAATGTCCTACTAAACTCTACGCAGTCATCCATATACACAAGGGCATTCTCGTATTTAATACCATAATGATCGTATCCACGGCTCGCTGACATATGAATGGGGCACCTTTAAGGCCAAATGGCATCCGGAGGAATTTTTAAAGACCCCACGGCGTAACGAAGCCAGTCCTGTGTATATCATCTGGATGCATGGCGATCTGATAAAATGCAGACATCAAGTCCTTAACATAAAAGTACTTGCTTCTGGTGAGTGCCTGCAGCGTATCTTCAATTCTTGGGAAATGGTACACAATGTCCTCAGTGACGGCGTTGAGATGTCGATAATCAACGCACATGAGCGTCGTCCAGTCTTCCTTTGCTACAGGGATGTGACGCCCAAGGACTCAGAGAAGGTCGCACTATATTGGCATCAATGAGGTCCTAGATCATACTCTTGACGAGATCACGCTGTCCTGGTTACAATCTGCGAGGACGTTGTGATATTGTCCTTGCGTTTCTAGTTGGAATGCAATGTCAGTCAACTGTGCAGAAGCCAACATCTGTACTTGACACAGCAAACACAACCAAATGTTGCACCAACAAATCCTTCACGACCTGGAGCTACTCTGAAGATAACATCGTTCCAATGCTAAAGCTGACGTATCTTGTTGCGATTGAACGGTGCTGTGGATCGACGACCGTATGAGCTGGTGGCGCATCAAGGTGCTCAGGAGAAGGAAGGCATGAATTTTGGAGGATCCGTTGGCAGTCTTCTCCAGAAAGTTTATTGTCCTCAATTCTGTTCGCTTCTTCAATGAGGCCAATTGTCATCTGATATGGAAGCAAGACGGCTTGAGAAGAGAAGTTCGTGATCAAACACTTCGTTGTATTTTCCGATGCAGCTCTTCCTAAGGGCTCCAGTATGACTTAAAAGCGGTTGTACAAAAGCTTTGTCCCAGTAATGACCATTATATGATTTTAGTCTTCCGACATGCGATCCCAGGCCACAAGAACTAACTTCCGCGATAAAGCTGGCAGTGGTTGCTCCCTAACCAGGTAGACCTTGCGTAGCCTTTAGAGGACCGATACCGCGAAGGTCTCCGAGCCCCAGTCGATGACTGCTCTTGAAGCCCACAAGAAGTCATCCCCTAGCAATATTCCTTCGGGAGGTAACTGGGGAACAACAACAAAGTCATGCTGCAGTGTTTGGTTGTTCACTGTCAAAACAGCACTATCCTGATATAAATTTTGTAGCTGATGGCTGCTTGCTCCCTCCAAACGTAGACACGAAGTCCTTATGCTTAATTTGAGTTTGTCAACTATTGGTGCCGTAATCTATCTTTTGACAGCTCCAGAGTCCAAGATGCCTTTATTCGTTGAAGCAGTGCGTCGACGAATTTCAAACGCGGCTCGAGAGAGCAACAAAGACAAGCCAGAAGTGGTACTCTCGTGCCCATGTCTAACAGCGAAGACGCTCGTGACCGACTTTCGAGTTTCGTGGCAAGCTCCTTACGGCATCTCGGTAAAGATCTAAACGTCTGGTTTCACCAAGCTGACTATTGATTTAGAACCTTCAGCGTTCCCGACGAGGTCACCATACCATTCTTTAATTCAAGGCTTCCAGCTAAAGACTTTACATGAATGCGTCACCACACGAAGGTGGCTAGTATCAGTACTTGGGCTGACATGAAAGCAGCATTCCGCCGACGTTATAACATAGACTGCGATGAAACATCTAAGCAGTGAATGTTCGGCACAACGCAACGCGCAGGCGAGTCATGTACAGACTTCGCATAACGAAAGCTCGACCTGATGGAGCAGTGAAATTGTCCTGTACTACAACGGGAAAAGGGCCAAAGCTATCATGGCTACTCTGTCACCCAAGGCAAAGAAGCACTTTTTTGATAAAGCATTCAAGCAACTCGATGATATGATATGCTGTTTTCTGTGCTTTAACCAGATAAGGGGTTCGGTGGAAAGCATTCAAATTTTGGCTGCGGAAGAACGCGGAACGCCATCGTATGGAAGAACGGCGTCCAAGCCTATGTGCCATCGTCGACGCGTGAACAGCATAAAGTCTAGTGATTCCTCAGATGATGAAGCAGCTCAGAGAAAGGTGAAAGGGGATACGAAAGTGAAGCCATCACCGTCGCGATAATCGACTCATTCCGCAACGCATGTATTTGAAAGGTCGAAAAAAATGCCCTGAGAGTTCGGAAAAATTGGTTGAAATGCTCCAGAAGTGGCCATTTTGTTATGCAGTTTCGTCTTCCACTAACTGCAGTATTTTTGAAGAGGCAGGAAGATTTCGAATCTTGCAGTTCACAACAGCGGCGAAACGAACAGCTGGTGGCGCTGGTGCCCGCGACCAGCCGCCAGTAATTGAGCATGTGTCATGTGTCTTTAAGCGGGCACTTTTTCTGTTCCTGTCGCCGTCAATACACTACACACTTCTAAGCGCAAACCGCGCCTGAAGTTTTCGAGAAGCTTCAGGACTGTAGTAGGTCAATTCGATAGCATCACGCCCACTCCACGAACTGCTCAGATCATTCTGGAACCTACGTCACCACCAGCGATAACGCTAGAACATTCCATGGCAAGAGTATATATGCCGACGCACTTCGCCGCTTGTGAATAGATGATCAACGGCCGACGCTCCAGTCACTCCTATCTGTGCAAGACTGCTGCTGTAATCAGACTTTCCGTTTAACGAGCCCAGGTTCGCCCAAATAAAATGTTGAATCCTACCATAAAGTCTCATGTCTTCGGCCACGTCATGAACCCGTGACAATATCTACGTAATTGAAAGGTCTGATGTGTTGAAAGCCAGGTGTGTTGAAAGCCAGGAAAGCCAATTCCAGTGAAGAATTCTTAGTGATCCTATCTATCGTTTGGCTAAAGTAGTTTCGGTGACTGCTTTATTTAGGCTACTTTCTTTTAGAAAGACCGTTTTAGTTAAGCTGTCCTTTTCGTATTTCTTCGACTTTTAGTGGCTAGGATGAGTACTTTTCTTGCTCAAAGGGGATCTTGAGCGCTTTAGTGATAGAGGGTTCATCTCCATTTCATATGATTCCGACATGCTTTCGTCTGACTTCAACTGACTATGGGTAGCTTCGCTTTAACCCAGAGTCAGTTCAACAGATGCACTCTCGACTTGAGCGCCCTGTCACAAGGTATCTGAGAGTACCACATTTGAAGGTCCTTAACTTTAACTGCAGTGAGTAGGTGGGCTGGTATTTTCAGCTGTGCCCAATACGTGGGACATCTGATTCGTGAGTATATGATTCAATGTCTCATAAAGGCTTCAAGCTAGGCATTTCATCGTCTTTTTCATTGCTTTATTATTTGCTTCCGCAATGGAAGCAGAACACGACCCTTCCATTACTGGTATATGAGGGGCTGTAATGCTAGCACAGTCCAAGTTTCGTGCTAGAACATCAGCTACTGCTTCCTTACGACAGCATCGCCTACGATCTGCTATTTCAGGAATTCGCAGTTCTCAAGCCTCTGCAGGACATTTTGAAAAGTCTGCAGCATGAGCTCCCTGACATAAACAACTCTTTTCATTGTCACCTTGCGACTCTTTAGAATCGTGCCCTTCTCCACATACTCTGCACCTGGCAGCAGACCTGCAACCTTTTATGGTGTGTCCATAATGTTAGCACTTAACGCATTGAAGAGGGCGAGGGGAGAGAGGTTCGACTCAGTAAATGATAAGCCATCCATTAATTTATGATGGTCAGACTGCTCCCACAAATGCCACTACGACAGACTCGGCTGGTATTTTCTTCTTGTCAGCAACACGTGCGCACTAAAAAACTGAAATAACACCTGCTCGAGAAAACGGCTCTAGAATTTGAGCTGGTATCATGTTGACGTCAACGCCATGAACTAGACCTCGGGAACATCTTAAATTCGAGGGAATAAATGCGCTCACCGGATTAGATGTGAACATTGTGCCTGTTAGAAGATCTTGCACGCAGGACTGGTTAGGGGAAAAGCAGAGTATACCCCCTTTGCTAAACTGGCGGACCTCGGTGGTGGACTGGAAGTGAACCATCGCCGACCGTCATTCCGTTTGTATCACCTTCGGGTTTTTCATTCGAATGATGCCATCATTGGTAGGAACTAGCGCCACAGGAAAAGACAATATGCCGTTGCGCAAGAAAACATCGACTGGCAGCTCTTCGTCCAGACGAAGAATAGAGCATTTTGTCTGGTCCAAACTGCACAAAAAATACTTCTCGATCAACTATTGCACTCCAGGAAACTATGAAAGCCCTATAAATTAAAGCACACCTCAATCCTTGGCCAATATCCCTCGTGAAAGCAAGTTGGTCGTTTGCCTCAATGGACGTCTTCCTTCGCTCTCTGAACGTGGCACAGATCCGCTACAAAGACCACGTGCCGGTTGGTTGAATGGTTGGTTGGACCCAAGAGAATGACTCAACCCGCCAAGAGTGATCGGCCATCGTGTGGCAGTAGGATTGGGGGGGGGGGGAATGAAGAAATGTCTATTTTTTTTATATAAACAAATAGATATGTTGTGCTAAGAGACTATTATGAATGGTTATAGAAAAATAAAATTAGTAATATTAAAAAAAAGTAAAGAGTATATAATGGCAAAAATAAGTAATGAGTATGTACTTGTAAAATTAGCATGGTAGCCGTTTTTTTTTATCTAGTCATATACCGCTCCATATGTGTCCCTGTTGATATACTCCAGTACCTAAGCCCCTAAGGAGAAAATTGTCATTTCAGAGCACTCAAGCCCATGTTTTTGGAAAGCTGAAGTTACAATTTCGCACCTTAAACTTCGATATTTGCGGCATTCTGTGAAAAAGTGCCCTATCGTTCTGTTTGTTTACACTAGTAACAATGCGGGGAAGAAACAAAACCAGGCCTGTGTAAATAAAAGGTTAAATGTTGAATCCTGCATTACAACTTAATAAGTGTCCCTTCAAATTGTCTTGTTGCACACCATGAGCTCGACCACTGAAACTTAAGGTGCTGGAGATCTGCGCCGTTTAGTACAGAAGAACTGGTGCGTTCCGGCCGTGTACAGAAATTTCGAAATCGTGCAATTGTATATGGGCAGCAGGGTCTTATATTATTCAGGACGGGACCCTGAACTGATGCTGCCACCAGTGCGAGAAGTTCACAGTGTTATGCCACAAGCACGGTCCCCATTCGGGAGCGCTTCTTCCCACCAAAACGAGGCAGTTCCAGCAAACTCCCTCCCCCCCCCCCCTCCCAGCACCACCTTCCGCGCAGACGGCAGCGAGCCACCGTATAGGTGACAGCGCTGCCTCCTCCGCCGAGCCACCATGCAGTTTTGGCAAAGCTGCGTATCCTCCGCCGAGCCGCGGGAATTGGTCTCAAAGAAAGGACCGAAAACGTTATTTAAGGGTGTGCCGGCCTCATGTTGGAAGGATTTTGCCCCAGCCGACGTTGTCCTGCTGGCCTGCTTTGTGCAAACTATAACCTGTTATAGTAAACGTTTCTACCTGTTGCTGTTCTCACAACGACTGCCTCCCTAATCCGTCTGTGGGTAAAGGCTTCAGCGACGTCCGTTCTGCTGTTTACCGCTCTTGGCTACCCCATCGCGACACAGCGAATTCATAACAGTGGTGGCAGCGGTGAGATGCCACCGAACTCGAATTTGTAACATTGGTTGGCAGCTTCGGGATACGCTACCATACGTATGGCACGCTGGATTGAACCCCTGGAATCTCGAGCACGACCGACCTGATATCAGCGTTTGGATACGCTGAGATACATTACCCCTGTCCTCAACGATTCACTGCTGTGGAACGCGCCACCCCAATCTCAACGGCTCGGAGTTGTAGCGGATTCCTGCAGGCCCAATGACACCCACGACTCTGTTCGAAGGCAGCCACGAGTTGTACTGTCGTCGGCTACTTTGGTTGGGTGAGTGCTAAACGTTTACTGTTCATTTCGCAAGACCTATCTAGCCCAGGCAGATGTTAGGAGAGTATTTTGTGTTTTGTTGGCTGTAATTTATTATTCATGTGCATTAAACCATGAGATTAGTTTTAGAGTACTGTGAATACGAGTAGTATAGCATCACGATGGACGAGATCGCGATGGTGCATTACGAGGTGCAGGACCTCCTTAAAATTTGAAGCCGTGGGAAAATCCGCCGGGTCCACTAAAACAAGGGAAGCTATTCTCGAGGTGATGCGGGCAGAGAATTGGACAGCCGAGAAAACTGGCGAGTTTTGGGAGCTCATTTGGGAGCAAAAGCAGAAGGCCGGAAAACGAGAGGCTATAAATAGCGAACAGCGCGAGGCCGAGGGAAGTCACGAAAAGCGAAACGTCGTGAAGAGCTCGAGGCTGAAAGACAAACACAATGGGAGGCCGAGGAAAGTCGCAAAAGAAGGAAGCAAGCGCTCTAAATGAGAGAGCTTGATTGTAAAAATTCAAGCACTCAAGTGGCAGCAAGCGAAATGCCAGTTCCACAACTACCGGATAGGCGAGAACATCGCGCATTTTGTCGATGACTTTGAAGTCGTCTGCCCTAATGTTGATGTTAACCGCAACCTTTGGGTGGAGAGACTTGTCACGTTGCTGCCGAGCATGATCGCGAATACTTTGCATTGCTTATCAGCCGAGGTAGCAAAAAACGTTGGCCATGCTGGATATGCTTTGATAATATTTTTTTTTCAAATCCTGCTGAACGTCAGAGCCATAGAGACAGAGCCATAGAACAGAGCTGAATGCCAGAGCCATAGAAGCGCGTCGTAAGGCGCCAGAGGTAGACGCCCACCGAAAAGAAAGAAAGAATGAGGCGCTTCGTAGAGCGCTGGAGGACGACGCGTGTTGTAGAACGATGAAGGCTGAGGCCCGTCACGTAGCACTTAAAGGTGACGCTCACCGAAAAGTGTTAGATGGAAAGGAAAGACGGAAAGGGCAAAAGGCTGAGGCCCGTCGCTATGCGCAAGCCACTGAAGTGCGTAAGAGAAAGCGGGACGCTGAGGAAAGTCGTGAAGAATTACATTGAGGCCCCTTCAGAAGGTGCGGGACCCCGAAGTGCGTCAGACAGAGCTAGACGCTGAGGAGCATCACGAGGAGTTAGGGATGGAGGCACATTGAAAACCTCGGGAAACCTCCGAAACCTCGGGTCTTTGTTCGGGAGCGCTTCTTTCCACGAGAACTAGGAAGTTCCGCCAAACTCTCCCCCCTCCCAGCGCAACCTTCCGCGCAGACGGCGGCGAGCCACCAAGAAGTTCCGGGGAAAGCGTCACCTCCTCCGCCGAGCCATGGTGCAGTTCCGGGCAAAGCAGCGTCTCCTCCACCGAGCAGTAAGAACTGGTCTCAGACAAAGGACCGAAAATGTTATTTGAAGCCATGCCGGCCCCTTGTTTGAAAGATTTTGCCCCAGCCGACGTCGTCATGCTGGCCGCCTTTTAACGAACTATAACTTGCTATAGTAAACGTTCTTACCTGTTGCTGTTTTCACAAGATTACCTCCATATTCCGCCTGTGGGTGAAGGCTTCAGCGAAGTCTGTTCTACTGCTCGCTGTTCTTCGCTACCACTACCGTCGCAACACAGCGAGTTCCTGACACTGGTGGCAGTGGTGGGATGCCATCATACCCGAATTCTTAACAGTGGTGGCAGCGGTGGGATGCCATCGAACCCGTATTTGTAACAAGAGGCAAACGTTCATATTCTTTCTTACTGAACAATGAACCTGCACTTAGTAAATTGTTTACTAAACGCAGCCATCCAAACTTGTTAGCGTATTTTACTATGAGAAGAGCAACCATGGCAACATCTGAAAAGTATGCCGTATAGCTTACAGTACGCTCAAATATTTACCCTGGGAGTGTGGGGCAAATACTAAACGCATTGATATTTCGGTGATGATATTTCGGTGATATTTGATATTTCGGTGATGAGGGCCCAACCGTGCTATAGAACCCAAACGAGAGCGTTGATATATTCGCCGAATGAACAAACGCTCTCTTATGGGTTATCGATGCAAGCTTCTAAGAGAAGTTGCGCATTCTTCCTTCTGTCATCCCTAGTGAATGTGTTGAGCAGATGGGTGCGGAAATCTTCCCAGGTAGCCAAGCTTCCTTCCTGCTTTATGTACCACGTCTGGGCGTTGTCCTTTAGATAGAAGTCGACGCTCGAAAGCTTGTCTTCTGGAGTGGCCCACTAGTTGTACTTGGCAGACCGTTTGAACTGGTACAGCTAGTCTTGGCAATCTTCATAGGCTTCGCCTAGGAAGCAGTCAGGAATCACAGGATTCTGCAATGTCAAGTGGTGCGATGGAGAAGCGGTGGCCATGGTCGTTGAGGTCGATTGCTGGAACCTTCCGGCAGGGGATTAAGCTCGGGTGCCAGGCCTAGTAGACGTCGACTGAAATGGTGCACCGGTGTTTCGACGCGTAGGGGTTATTCCATGCTCTAAGGTCGGCTCCGCGAAGGAGTGAAAGCATGAAGCTTACTTCGCACCTCCACCAGTGTGACGACGCGGGATCGACGATTAAGGGGAGAACTGACAAAGATGATGATGGAGTTGTTCCTCTTGCATTTGGTGGCACTCGTCTACAGCAGGAAGATCGGCCGAATTCCGGGCGGCAGAACCTTTGGGTTAGTTGATTATGTATTTTAAAGTGTCCAATGGAGTTTCAATAAAACACAAAACAAATCATAAATGTTTCATGAAAATGCTACACAAGCTAGCGGTCAGGAGCAAAAAAAAATATTAGTATCAATATACCAACAAGGCAATCCTTTTCTTTCCATTATGTACGCACACACAGCAAAGCAAACCTCCCTGTGGCTATAACCTAACTTAATCCCTTCAAAAAATAATATTACTGCCATACTTATTTCTAAACGTTGCTTTTCAGTTGGGTCGATAAAGTATCTTTTTCTTTGATAAGACTATCGGCGACATAATCAAATGAAATGATCTGTTCTTTCTATTTCCTTGCAGAATCGACATAATGGAAATGCTGTGGGTCCAGCTTTATGTAACTAATAATTCAGGAGGAAATTCGTCAGCCTAATCCCGTGATTGTAATTTCAAACTGCCTGGATACGCACCCCTACTTATTCCAGCTAAATCTTAGATGTACGAAGCCTCTGACTTTATTTAATAATAATTTGTCTATTTCCTTGTGCAAACAGGCATTTTATATCTGAGTTCAGTTACATAAGCAAAATCAGAAAATAAAGTAAAGAGTGGTCCACTTAAGATTGCTTTGGCTAACGAGTCTTCCATCTCATTTAGAAGAATCCTACAGTGGCCATGTACCCATACCAAGTGGAAATTTTCTCAAGTTTGCTGGTAATGAACTTCAAATCATACTCAATGATGTTAATTTTTTGCTGCAGAGAATACATTACGTTCCACGAGGAAATCAGTAAATATGACTGCTTCTCATTCGCTTGCAGAAAATTTGTGAAGTGCCAGAACTATAGTAAATAATTCAGCCATGAATATAGAAGTATACTCTGGTAATCGTACTGTAAAAGGCCAGTTGAGAGAACTACAGAACATGCCTACTCCAGCCTTTCCGTTCAATACAGATGCATCAGTTGCAATAATGTTGTTTATAGACTTATCAGTCAAGTATTCGTGTAACTGATTATTCAAAGGCTCTGATACATTGTGTAAGAAGACAACCACGTCTTCTTTGTCCTTGCCCGGAACAAAAGAGTTCGCGCTGCTTCCTTGTTTTCGCCCCTGGCACATACGCACTGCAATATAGTAGAAGGATCTAAATGGTTTTTTTGTACGTATATGTAAAGAAAAACTGGTATATATCCCAGAAAATACATTTGACGCCAGTTTTGCATGTATTCGGCATCCTGAGGGAACAATAAATAGGCAAGCCAAGACGAATTATCAAACTCAACTGTTGCAAATGAGCAGATGCGATAGCGTTCCCTTTATACAGTGCCTCTTTAGATAAAAAATGAAATGTTATGTGAAGTAAGGCTAGCAGCTGAGTCCTTTACCATCCAACCTAGCGTAATTGAACAAAACGCTGGCGTTAGAAAACGTGGCCGCTTCAGCGAGCGCGGTCTTCGCACTGTCTAATGCTTTACCGTAAGTTGAGCGGTGAGAACACAAAGTGTACAAAGAGACGTCCCACCTGCTGATCCCCGTACCCAAAGCTTCTGCCCTCCCCCGTTCGGGACCCTTCGTGGGGCTTTCGCGTGACAGATGGCAGGTGACACGATTCTTCTCAGCTTGAGCCATGATCGTCGACTGACCTCACGCACCTTCCCTCGTACCAATAACATGTGGCAAATTAAGAAATATTCTCTCGATTTAATGTGTTTGGATTTCATAAGAAAATGCACCTATATTATCCGTAAAATTGCTGTCGCCATGAAAGTACCGATGCTGTGTACCCTAACAGAAAACTAACTTTGTTTTCATTTGAAATGGGAGAGCAGACATTCGCTACGTTCTGCTTAGATCGCTATCAGTTCGTAAAATATATCTGTTTCTATAATTTCTCCATGAACATATGTTCAACTAGGATTAACATTATTCCAGAACAGTTTTTTTTCAGCTTATCACGAAAACTAGCTCTCTCTATGAGCGATTTTAATCAGCGTGTGCAAGATGAATAAGCGGTGACGTAACGAGTATCGCAACATATTTCTGGGGAAAATGATGGCGCAATGAAACGACGATGCGTAGAAAAATTAAGGCTTGAGAAAGTGACATACACAGAGAACTCGGCCTGCGCGTCTGCTGGTAACAAACTCTTGCAGTTTATTGGATTGCATGATGCGACCTGAACCCGATGGGTTGGAGAAGCGGATGGCAAATTCAACTTCCTCAGTAACGGTCGGAGTCCGCGCTGCCAGGTGCTTAGGTGTGCCATAATTCGCTCATTCCTGGCGCCTTTTCCGGGACGTAGAAAGTGTTGTCACAATAGCCGGCAAGTTGAAAGTTCTCGGCGGCGTACTTCTCCTGCGAGCATACAGAGTCTTGAGGAGTAGACGGGTTGTTCAGAGTTGGCTGCCCTGGTGAAGCATCGAAAGAATCTGGCTCTCTTTGAGGCTTCGCGTGAGAAGGGTCTCCCGTATTGGCCCTTGTGGTATTTTCACCTAATCTCCCCATGAAAAGTTGGACCTCGTTCAAGTGCTTACAGTGGTGTTTCTTAGGCTCAGTTGATATCTGGTGGCCCTCGTTGTCCTGGATCATCTTCGCCTGTTTAGCAGCCGTAGGCAGGTCATCTTCATCTGAACATTGCTGCGGTTCCATATTTTCGATCTCCATGGCGTACATTGTCGTTCAAGATAACGGCCACTAATTAGCGGCGGGAGCCTCAGTGGACGTTCACTTGCAACGTGAAGATGGTGATGATGATGCCACCACTATGGCGCTAGCCCACTCAGGGGGATTGGCCAAGAATAGAGGACATAATATTTGAGTCCTTTCAAATGATACGTACTCCTAACGGAAGGAGGATGAAGCAATTTAAATACAGAAAAAGAGCAATAATTCCTTTTTTGCCATTCCAACCAGACAGAATAATATAAATCTGGAATTGAAATTGCAGTTATTTTGAACACGTTTAAATTGATGTTTGGAATTTACTTAATAATACTATACTAACACTTATACATATGGGAATTTAGAGGAGCATTCGTTTTGTTTCGTGAACGTAACCACAAACGGCATCAAAGGCGTTCCTGTGGCTGTAGCCCAGAACCGAAGCCCGAAATGAGAGTATATTCTCAATAGTGAAGGGCAACCCAAGGTAAGCCAATGGGATGACAAGAAGACGTTTTCGTACTAGCCTGTAACAGCGACATGATAAAAATAACGCGCTTTGATTCCAGATCTGCACAAAAGCTGCATAGGGGAGATATTCCCAGACCAACCCTGTGTAAATATAAATTTAAAGAGGGCACACGACATCGTAAGCTTGTTAGCACCACTTCCAGTTGTCTAGTAAAACACCAGTCGGTTTTTCATTGATATTTCAATGTCTAAATTCAGTGCGTGGTATTACTGATTCTATGGCATCAGGCCTGAGTGAAAATTTTCGATATCTTATCGCCGTCACACTGGTCAACACCGGAGAAACAGAGAGTATTGGGCCATTTATTGTTATTCGAGATAACGAGTCCGCCATTTCATTTACTTCTAACCCGCAATGTCCAGGTACCCGTAATACATATAAGAGCTTTAGCTGTGGAGATATTAGCGCAAGGAATCTCCTTAAAGCATCTGATTAGGATGAAGCTGTCAGTGACGTAAATACGGACAAGGATCCTGTAATTATGAAAGCAGTGTCGCTTTTCAAAATTAGTTTTTGTAGTGCTAAAACAATTACCTAAAGTTCAGCGTCAAAAATTGGTGTGAAGGCTGGTAGTCTTACTGAAAACGACCAGTCAAGAGAACAGAATAAAAACCTACTCCTGCCGTTTTGTCTATTACTGAAGCATCAGTGGCTATTACATTATTTGTTTCCAAGTGTGCAAGGTAATCTTGCAAGTGGCCATTTAGGAACCTGTGTGATTGAAATTTAGGCTTACAGGGGAAAATCTCATCATATTCTATGATTCTGTCTAGTTCCTTCTGAACAAAATTAATTTGTTCTGTATGAAAACGCGGCCAATGATCAAGAAAAAAAATAGTCTGGTTCATTGATGAATACATAGTCTGATCGTCTTAACTAATAGCTATAAAATTTTAAATAAGCCTGAACCCTCAAGATACGGAATCGAAAAGGCAAAGTTGGTAAGCGCGCCTCCTGATACAAAATATCGTTCGCATTAAAAACAAACTTAGGGAGCCTCAGGCATATTCGCAGGGCTTATCGCTACAAAACAATCAAAGACTTAGGTTTATAAGCAGGGCCACCTGAGAACAACACACATCCAAATTCTAGTATGGGACGCATATACATTTTGTAAATCTTAGCCAGAGTGTCCCAGCGTAAACCATTGCGTCTGCTGGTCAATCTGCTAATCATGCCTAAGGCACTTTGTTCCTTACAAGCTTTCTATGTGAGCAGTCCAGTATATTTACCATTAAAATTCATTCCGCAATATTTAAGCGACTCAACTGGTGGAAAAGGCTCTTCTTTAAAACAAATAATAATTGAGAAATGAGCTGTTAACAGAACTATCAACAATGCACTTTTGTTTAAATTTAGTTGCATGCATATTGTCTCTAGCCACCCCTCTAGCAAATTCATATACCTCTGCAATTTTTTATTTAAGTAATCGATGTCAATGTCTGCTGCAAAGAAGGCAATGTCATCAGCATACACGTGTACATGCATATCCTGGCTATGAGGTATTAAACTCTGTGACGTGCCGTTGTGGCCGTCGGATATACTCGGTTCCGAGGCGACCTAACAAGTGCGTCTATACTCTTTCAGTATCAAGAACGGACCGCAAGACCCTTTTTTTTTATTCGACGTTCCTCGAGCGCCCGCAAGCTCAACCTTGCTTTTGCTTCGCTATCCTAGATACATGGTACGTACCCACTTTGGGGGATCAGCCAAAAATGACACATTGAATTTGGTGAATGTTATTTTAAATAAGCTGTGAAATTTAAACCAGAAATGAAAATGAAATCACAAATATACGTGAATTATTCAATTTAACTTCAAGTACTATGCTTTCGAGCCTGTATTCAAGACTGCCGTAATAACCTGACGGGAATAATTTTGAAAACTTAAGTTTTCAAAATCTGCTCCATCAAGTCGAGCTTTCGTTATGCGAAGTCTGTACATGACTTGCCTGCGCGTTGCGTTGCGCCGAACATTCACTGCTTAGATGTTTCATCGCAGTCTATGTTATAACGTTGGCGGAACGCTGCTTTCATGTCAGCCCAAGTACTGATACTAGCCACCTTCGTGTGGTGACGCATTCATGTAAAGTCTTTAGCTGGAATCCTTGAAATAATGAACGGTATGGCGACCTTGTCGGGAACGCTGAATGTTCTATACTAATAGTCAGCTTGGTGAAACCAGACGTTTAGGTCTTTACCGAGATGCCGTAAGGAGCTTGACGCGAAACTCGAAAGTCGGTCGAGAGCGTCTTCACTGTTAGACATGGACACGAGAGTATCGCTTCTGGCTTGTCTTTGTTGCTCTCTCGATCCACGTTTGAGATTCGTCGACGCACTGCACTTTTCTGCACTCATGCTTGATTCGGCGGCAGAATTTTCGTGCGTTTTTAACTACACACGCTCGATCAGCTCTACTAGTGGTGCAAGTAAGTTACACAAAAGGTCGTGACTTGCCTTCATCTGCTAGTCAAGAGGCGGTTTTGATGCGACGTCGTCTTTGGCGGCGGCGTGGTTCTTAAGAATAATAAGTTTAAATTACTTCACTTCGCTCCGGCGCTGACCCACCTCGGTCCTTAGGACATCGGCTTCACACACAGCTGAACGGTAGGCTTCCAACCGGGCGGCGTCATCCAGCTGCTCGCACACGTCGACAGAACACGGGGCCATCGCCATCTTGGTATCACGGAGCTGACGCTGTCCAAACGTCAGTGGTTGAGCCAAAGGAGCACGTAGGGAGCGACGTCCCCACATAGAATATGTAAGCGTTTTCTAAGTTCACCTCGAGCCATTGGGCACCAATCGTCACGTGTCGTTGTGGCTGTCGGATATACTGGGTTCCTAGGCGGCCTAAGAAGGACGTCCACACTCTTTCAGGATTAGGTAGGAACTGCCAGACCTCTTCTTCTTCTTCTTCTTCTTCTTCTTCTTCTTCTTCTTCTTCTTCTTCTTCTTCTTCTTCTTCTTCTTCTTCTTCTTCTTCTTCTTCTTCTTCTTCTTCTTCTTCTTCTTCTTCTTCTTCTTCTTCTTCTTCTAATCTCATGGCTGTTATGACGTTCCTCGAGCGCCCATGATCTCGGCGCCAATCTACTTAGTTTTCCTCGCGCAAATGAGCGAGACACGCACCGCGCGTCGTCTGCTATCGTTCGTCACAAACTCATTAGGATGTTCAATAATATTGGAGACAAGACAGCCCCTTGGGGAACTCCGCGAGTTTGTTTAAATTTTGATGAAGTGCAGCCATTCTTAAAGCAATAAAATTCTCTTGTCCTCGAAAATTCTCCCAGCGACGCAATAATGTACTTAGGGAAATTCTTGCTTAGAAGTGTCTCCAATATCCCTGAAAATTCCACACTGTCATATGCTTTGGCTATGTCCAAAGTCACTAAAGCAGCGTGTTGCTTTCTTTTGCGAGCAAGTTAGATGTGGCTTTCTAAATGATCGTAAGCACAACAAATCTAACAGTGTTCTCAGAAGCCTATTAAATTAGGGTTTATTAACTTACTTTCTGTCATCCAGCTTGTCATGCTCTCATGAATCACCCTCTCAAGAAGCTTTACCATATTAGAAGTAAAGTAAAATGGTCGTATGTTTTCTATGTTATAGCCTAAACTTTGTTTTTTCTGGAGCGGAATTATTTTTGCTGATTTCTAATCGTATGAAATCCAGGCATGTCTTAACAAATAATTAACAGTGTCCAGGAGGTCACTTGGCGATAATTTAAATAATAGTTTTATCGTCGCAGCTGTAATTCCATCTGGACCGGGAGCTGATGAGGGAAATTCCGAACAACCTGAGCTAATTCTTCCAATGTAACTCTAGTAAAAATCTCTTTTTCCATGGGAGGTCTTAGAACATACAACTTACTTGAAGTGAATCGACAGTCTGGGCCTTTTGCTATGATTTCCAAACATTTTTTCATCTCATCGGGCGACATGATTTCACAGTCTAGATTGGTTGGTGATGGCAGAATTTTACGTGATCTGAGGAACCTAAACAGGGCACTTTTCTTCTGAGGGTTAGAAAGATAGTCATAATGTTTTCTATCATATTCGTTTTTAGCTAATAAAACTGTGCGCTTAAAATTTGCAGCATAAAACTTGCAATCTGACCAATTACGTGAACACTGATTATACAAAAGATTCTCCTACGCAGCCTGTCGTCGTCGGTAATCCCGTGCACTCTCACGATTCCACCACGGGCTGTGATTTGTGCTGTTTACAGACTTAACTACGAATTCAGCTTTTTTATAAATACTCTCAGCAACGCACTTAGTCTCATATCTTTTGTGTCTTCTGTCTCGTCAGAATGAATGGTTAAGCCAAATTCTAGATCTTGTTTAAGATCATTATAATTTATATATACTTTGTTCTGACTGCATGATGGTGTTTCAGGACAAACAATATCAAATATTACTGGCAAGTGATCACTATTGGTGGCGCACTCAGAGACAGTCTACGACGAACAAGTGAGAGAACTAACAAAACTTAAATCCAATGCTGAGCAAGGCATGCCACTAATAAAAATAGGTGTTCGGGAATTGAGGCACGATAAATCATTGTCTGCTGTCCACTCTCACAATCGTTTACCACAATGACCGGTTCGAAACCCCAACAGGTATGGTGGAAATTGAAACATCCCACCAGAATTTTATCTCTACGACGAGATGCCAGTGCAACGTCTATACATCGTGTGTCTAGAACCCCTGTAGAAAAGTAGGCATTGACTAGTAAGAAAGGCAGGCAACTTGTCAAAGTGATTTCTAAGGCAAACATTTCGCTTTCCAGTGACATATGCATATACACAATTTCAGCCTTCAGTTTTATTTTATTATTATTAAAAAAAATCCAGACCTCCACCTTTCGATGGACGGTCCAAACAAAAATATTTATAATGCTACGTTTCATTCCTCAAGCTTTGTTATCGCCCCAATACACTGCACGATCCTCACACAATGTCGGTGATTGAATCAACTTGAGGCTGCGCCTAAGGCAACAGCTTGCGCAGCTCTTCCCGCATGATCACTGGGATCGTTTTACGTAAGTCTTCGGAGTCAATGGCTTGAGCAGCAGCGCAATTGGAGTCAGGCGACGATTATACTGTCTGGTGCGCATGTCTAGGGTTTTTTCGATAGTGGTCGCTTCGTCTACGAATTCTTGGACGATGTTCGGTGGATTTTTCATAAGTCCCGCGAAGAGCTCCTGTTTGACCCCTCGCATGAGGAAACGAACTTTATTTTCCTCAGGCATCTATGGGTCAGCGTGACGAAATAGGCGGGTCATTTCTTGCGTGAAAATGGCAACATTTTCATTTGGTAGCTGAACCCGGGTCTCTAGTAAAGCAGCGGCCCTCTCTTTGCGAGCGACGCTCACGAACGTTTGCAGGAATGCGTCGCCGAAGACCTCCCACGTTTGAAGCGTGGACTCCCGATTTTCGAGCCAGGTCCTTGCGGTGTCTTTCAGGTAGAACTACACACATGACGGAGCTTTTCTTCATTGTGCTAGTGGTTCAGGGTGGCCACACGGTCGTATGTTTCTAGCCAAGTCTCCGGGTCTTCGAACGATGACCCATGGAAGGTTGGTGGTTCCCTGGATTGATGCATGGCGATCGTTGGCTGGGACGCTGCGGTTGTCATTGTCGCTGCAGTCGAGGTCATGGCCTTGGTCTTCCACGCCTTGTCTTATAGGGGCCCGTACTCCGGTGGTATACCTTGCTGTCGGCAGCTTGTTCTCTGCTCCTGGTTGGCGTCGGTGTCTTCTCCGCGACGTGGGCTGGGTTCACGGCTTGACGGGGGCGTCCGGTACATGAACAAAGCAGCACCTCCACCAGATGTCACGGGGTCGTGACGTGGCCGAAGACAGGAGACTTTATGTTGGGATTCAACTGTTTATTTGGGCGAATCTGTGCCCGGTAAACGGAAAGTCTGATTACAGTAGCAGTCTTGCACAGATAGCACAAAGCGAATTTTTATTCAACGAATAACATGTAGTCAATATACACATACACTTCTCATAGCATTGCACATAGTTGATTTTTTTAAACTTATCAGGAATATTGACAGGGGCGCTGTGGCCGTACATTGTTGCTCAAATTAACAGGGCGTGTATTGTGATTGTGGACATGGTACAAAATAGCGGATGGGTACTGGCGATTCATACTTATACAATATATTGGAGTGTGTCATTATACAATGGCGAACATGTATATAACGGTTTAGCATGCAAGCATGCCCTTTCCCTTAACAGTGTTCACCCCGCAGAGTACACTCATGCACTAGCTTATGGCTAACTCATTTAGACATAGTAAAAGGTGGGTTTGCAACTCTTTTGCCCCCCCCCCAAAAAAAGGAAAGAAAAAAGAAAAGCTGGGTGGGGAGGGTTTAATAAGGCGTGACTGGGCTCAACAGTCTGCCGTTCTTCAAAAAGAAAAACCTGGTATGCCAGCGGCGGAGGAACTTCTCCTCGCCGTTGGTCTCGAGCTCTCTTGTGAGGTGTTGCCACACCAAAAGTATAATGCGGCATACCGCTGGGTAGGCCGCTCTAATGGTCCTGTGCTTGGCTTCCACTAGGCATCCCCTTTGCCATATTACGTAAAGCATGCAAGCCACCACGAGCCTAGCGAATGCGCCTTTGTTACGGTCAAGAGCCGGCGGTGGCCGTATGCGGAAATCTCTTGTCACCAGTCACCAGATAGACCTGGCCGCAGGGCATTCGAGGAGTGTGTGCTCCACTGACTCGTCAGCACGGCAGTTAGGACAGCGTGCGGATGGGACTACCCCAAACCGGTGGAGTCTGTCCCTTGTTGGGAGGACCCCCCAATTCCTCTTCCAAACAAAATCTTGGATCTCCTTTGGTAGGCCGCCCGCAAGCTTCGCCCGTTTCCTTCACCATTTCCGTTCTTTGCTTCTCTCCTCCTCCAACATCTGGCGTCTCGTCACCTCCTTCACTATACGGACCGGTGGTTCTTTGTCGACGTCGCACTTTGCGGCCTCCTTGTCGAGCATCCTCTTGGTGTTCGCCGCAGTCTTGTATAAGGGGGAGGGGTTTTCCGCCAATGGACCTGGGTGCCTGTCGGCTCCTAGAAAGCCATTATTGATACTGGACCAGTACAGAGGGAGGTTTTTCCCCATGTAGTCTCCCATCTGGTGCCGTTTTTAAGGCAAGCACTTTGCTTACAGTTAGCACGTGTGCCAGTGCTAGGCCCCTTTCCTTCGCGGGCAGCTGTAGGAGGCTTCTTTTTATCGGTGCCGGCTTTCCTCCCCACAGGAAGCCTGTGATGATGCTGTTCAGCTTACGTGCGGTTGCCGCTGGCATCACTGCCACTCTACTCGCGAAGAACGCAAAGGCCCACATGGCAGTTTTTACAATAATTGCCTTTTCTCGGAGGGTCAGCGTTAAGTGGTTAGCTCTTTCGGCAACGCTTTGAGCTCTCTCCAGGGCTTTCTGCCACCTTGTGGGTGCTACGCTTTCCCTTGAGAAATAGACACCCAGGACCTTTACTGTAGCGACCACTTCCATGTTACCTATTGCATTCGATGGAAATGAACCGAAAGTCAAAGCCTTGCGTTTCTCCTCGTTGATTCCGGCCCCCGAGGCTTCGGCGTAGCGGCTGTAGGTGTGTCGAAACTGCTCAAGGCTGCTTCTGTCCCTAACAAACAAGGAGACATCGTCGGCATAGGCCAATACCTTCAACTCCTCATCTCCAGTCAGTGGTAGTCCCCTGAAGTGCGCATCATCTGATAGGCTCGTCAGCAACGGCTCGATAGATAGGACAAAAAGAGTGGAGCCCAGCGGGCACCCCTGCCTTATACCTCTGGTGTAGGCAAAGCTTGCCGTTGCTATGCCATTGACGGCCACGCAGCATGTCAGGTCACTATACAGCAACTTGATAACGTGGATGAAGTCTTCTGGTAGGCCAAATTCTCGCAAGACCTCAAACAGGTATTCGTGCCTGACTCTGTCGAATGCCTTTGCCTGGTCGAGCGACAGGAAGGCACCTGAGAGTCTCTTGCTGGCCGCATACTCAAAGGCATCTCTAGTTACTGTAAGGTTTGCGAACATGGATCTTCCGGGGACAGCGCAAGTCTGACTCGGAGAGATTATTTCTGGTAGGAACCATTTTACACGATTTTTATTAACTGTGTCCACAACCTTGTTGTCGACAATGAGGAGAGTTATGGGGCGCCAAGACGATGGTAGGGCCGGGGGGGGCAGTTTTTCAGCAGCAGCCCAATTCGACCTACACCGAACGAGGCTGGTTTCCGGTGCTGTTTTAGCACCTCGTTCACAAGTGCTACAAGCGGTTCCCCCAAGAGGTCAAGAAAGGCCTCGTAAACTCCGGCCGTAATGCCATCCGTTCCCGGGGCCGAGTCGGGGATATCTGGGTGACTGCGTATCACACCTCCTCAATTGACGCTTCACCACACAGGGTCTCGTAAACGCCTTCGCCAAGTCTGCGGAGGTTCCGGCAGAGATCTGCGACCGGTTGAGAGAGTGAGTAGCCATTTTCAGGGGCGACTTCCGGAAAGAGGGACTTGAAATAGCTTCGTAAAATGGCGGCTATTTTCGCTTGATCATTCGTGGTTGAACCGTCCGGACGCATTACCTGTGTTATTCTAGAGCTTCCGTTACCGCAAACCTCACGCAAGTCAGCCGTCACGTCCGTTTCGCCCGACGATCCATGCGTTCCTGACGTCTTACGCGTCCTCTCTTGTAGGAGTCGCTTGTATTCGACATCCAGGGATGCCAAGTAGTTCCTTGTGCAGGAGGTAAGGGACTCTGCGCCTTTAACGATTCGCATTCTGCGTAACACTTCGGCCATTTGTGCCGTCAGGCAGCGCTTTCTGTTCCTTCCTTCACTTTTCGATTCGGGCTGTCACGGTGGATGGACGTGTTTTTCGAGCGCTCCGGATCAACTGCGCAGATAAGTGTTTTTGCATGTTTTGAGCTTGTCTTTATAATTATAAGGCAGCGGTTGAAATCTTCGTAGCACCTATTTTATGGTACGGCTTTTTCGGGGGCCAGTCACCAGGTATTTATCAGTTAGTGCGGGTGTGCGTGTTTGAATTTTTTTTTCTTTTGCCACCTCGTGGGGGAGGTGCGCGTACATTGAACACGCAAATTTTTGTAGTAGAGCTTAGACTTTCTTTTTTTCATAGTGCACGGCTCGAGTTTAGTAGTTATCGAGTATAGGGACAATTGGTGTCAAAAAGACATGGCTTAAAAGACTGTGAAGTGTTCAGGATGTGGAGTGGGTTTGAAAGTGGACCCAAGCGTAGAAGCGGATGGAGAAGAGGCTGACGCGAAGTGTAGGCAATGTGAGGTCGAGGAAAAAATGGAGAAAATGATGGTTGCCCAAAGTGAACTGCTGGTGAGAATCGATGAGCTCGAGACTGCGTTGGCGACAGAGCAAGAGAAAACGAGGGCAATGGGAGAAAGACTGAAGTCCACCGAGGAAGCACTAGCGAAGCTGAACAAAGAAGCGGCCTACGGAGAGAACAGTAGAAAACCGGCAACTAGAACGGTGGAGAAGGAAGAGCAAGCAAGTTTAGAAAAAAACAGGTTTAGCCGGTTCAACTGTCGTAAGGCCCAGCTTCAGCGAGGTAGTGGTGGGGCTGGGAGGGGACAAAGCAGCCGGCGTCACAGATGCAAGTAGCCCCCAGGTGCAGGACGCTCCAGCTGAAAAGTCACAGCATGTGATAATCACCGGGGACTCGAATTTAAATCGACGCACAGAAGCCATCAAAGAGAGGGTAAGAGGTGACAAGAGGGTTGCAGTAGGGGCGTTCCCAGGACGCAAGCTTGAAGCAGTCATGAGGCAAGCGAGCGCAAAACTCAAAACTACAGCTGATAGACGAAACCTCGTGATGATTTCAGGCGGTTGAAACGATGTTTCAAATGAAGATACAGCAGGACTAGCAACCACACTGGCGAAAGGCGTTCATGGCATGCGCGCCACTTCTCCTAAGGTACAGGTAGTGATATGCACGATACCGGAGGTACCGGTGCGTGATATCTACCTGCAAAGAGCGGTTGTCAACGCAAACCAAGATATATCACGGATGAGTCGAGAGAAAGGCTTTGAGGTGGTGGAAATAAACAGAGAGGTGCATAGGTGGGGTGGTTTTCAACGAGACAGAATTCACTTCGATGGGCGGCTAGGTCATGAGGTGGGTTGGCGACTTGCAGGACGCGCAGTAGCTTTTTTGGGGGGCGAGCGAGCCTTTCGGGGTGCAGGAGAGCTAGTAACGAGGAAAACAACCAGGGGGACTCTTCGACAGGTGTTATGGACAGATACGATTCCAAAGTGGCACCAATGTCTAAGATAGGTAGAGTACGGGGCATAAATAGACATAGCCACGAGCGCCGAACCCATTCAGACATAGGGTATATTAACATGCAGGGTGGTAGGAACAGGCTGAAGTGGGAAGAGATAGAAGAACAGCTAAGGGAAGAGAGGCCGATGGTATACGGTTTTGTAGAAACAGATCTCAGGGACATGGAACAACCTCCAAACAATCCGGGCTACGCGTGGAAATATTGTAATAGAACAGAAGGCAGCAGAAAGGGGGGTGGTATTGGGGCATTCATTCATAAAAGTACAGACTGGCAAAGGGTCAAGCAGGAGTGCAAGGAACATTTATGGCTAAAAGGGAAAGTGGCAGGTCAAATGACACTCCTTGGTTTCGTGTACTTGTGGACGGGAGCAAAGGCCAGAGAGGAAAACCAGGCAAAGGTATAGTGTATATCAAAGGACATTCAGGAGTTAGGAATAGAGTGCGAGATAATTATACTAGGAGACATGAATGCGCACATAGAAGATATAGATGGGTATACCGACCCGACAGGCAAAATGTTCATGGATATGTGTGAAAGGCTTGATTTGATCATTTGCAACAGTACCGAGAAGTGTGAAGGGCAAATAACATGGGAGGTAGGATGGCTGCAGTCGACGATAGATTATGCACTGATATCAGATAGGATGTATGATAAGCTCAGGGGAATGCACATAGATGAAGGTGGCTCCAGAAGTCTGGGTAGTGATCACAAACGTATCAAACTAAGTTTTGGAAGAGCAGTGAAAGTGGGAAGGAGACAAGATGAGCAACTACAGGAAAATTTTTATTCAGAAAGGCAAATTGAAATAGCCACTAAACAAATTGAGAAAGTAATCACGGAGGATAATAAGACAGTGTGGACATACACGAATCTAATTAGACTCTTTCAGCTAGAGCTTGCTAAGACGCGTAACAAGTCACCCGGAAAAGAAGACACAAACCCAAAAGTTGGTGGGATGATGAAGTTAAGAGAGCCATAGCAAAACGTCAGGAAGCCTCTAGGGAACACAGACATGCTAAGCAGCAGGGTGAACCGACAGATGATGTTGAAAGAAAATGGGAAACCTTTCTAAGCTGTAGAAGGGCTGCATCCCTTCTGATCAATGAAAAGATTAGAAGAAAGGGAGCTCAGTGGCTGGCAGAAGTACATAAAAAAGATAGAAAGGCAGCTGCGAAATTTTGGAACCATCTAAACTCCCTAAGAAATGAGACGAGCCTAGAGCAGAGTTTTATAACTACAGCCCAAGGTGCCAGGCTAGAAGGGGACGAAGCTATTGAATATATAGCAACAAGTGTGACAGAAAAATTTCAAAAAAGAAGTACTTTATGCACCACAATAGACAAGGACGACTCAAGTGGTGCAATGGCTCCATTTTCACAACGAGAGTTGGAAAGGGCTGAGAAAAGGGTTCCTAGTAGTACATCAACAGGCCTAGATGGTATTCCAATTAGGCTGATAAAGACATTAGGTCCGAAGTCTAAGCAGGCTTTGAGAGAGGCAGTGAGCAAAATAATAATCGATGGTGAAGTTCCCGATGGATGGAATCTTAGCAGAATGAGCATGATCTATAAAGGAAAGGGGGACAAAGCTGACATAAACAACTACCGTCCTATAACAGTGACACCAGTGGTCTACAGGCTGGCGATGCAGATTATAAAGGAAAGACTGCAGGCATAGATAGAAGATGAGGGGGTGCTGGGGAACTGCAGAATAGGTTTCGGAAACACAGGAGGTTGGAAGACAATCTGTTCTCACTGACGCAGTGCATCGAAATAGCAGGAAAGGAACACAGGCCCCTGTGGCTAGCATTCTTGGATATCAAGGGAGCGTACGATAGCGTGGTTCAAGAGGAATTGTGGGGAATACTGGACACACTAGGCGTGGAACATGAAGTCACTAATCTTTTAAAGGGTATCTATAAAGGTCACAAGGTAGTTATAAAGTGGGAAAACAGGTATCCAAGCCTGCAGAGGTAAAACGGGGGCTTAGGCAGGGGTGCCCCCTGTCACCCTTATTATTCATGATGTACCTACAAGGATTAGAGGCAAAGTTAGAGAGAAGTGGGCTGGGATTCAACCTCTCTTTAGTCAAACAAGGAAAACTTATTGATCAGGCACTACCAGCATTAATGTACGCAGATTATATGGTACTAATGGCCAACAACAAGGAAGATTTGCAGAGATTGATGGACATCTGCGGTAATGAGGGAGATAGGTTAGATTTTAGATTCAGTAAGGAAAAATCAGCAGTCATGATTTTCAATGACAACGAAGGTAGTGAGCTTAGGATACAAGAGGTCACGCTAGAGATAACAGATAAATACAAATATCTGGGCGTATGGATAAGCAATGGGACCGAGTACCTGAGGAAACACGAAATATACGTGACGGCTAAAGGTAACAGGAATGCAGCTGTGATTAAAAATAGGGCATTGTGGAATTACAATAGGTATGATGTTGTGAGAGGAATATGGAAAGGGGTCATGGTTCCTTGGCTGACATTCGGCAAGGCGGTCTTGTGCATGAGATCAGAAGTTCAAGCAAGATTAGAAACTAAGCAACGTGGAATAGGTAGGCTTGCATTAGGAGCTCACGGGAATACACCAAATCAGGGAGTACAAGGTGATATGGGATGGACATCATTTGAAGGCTGGGAAGCTAGCAGCAAGATAAAATTTGAGAAGCGATTGAGAGAAATGGGGGAGGAGCGTTGGGCTAGGATGGTTTTCAGCTACTACTTGTACATGAAGAATGTCGATACAAAATAGAGGAAGGCAACGAGGAAGTTCACTGGTAAATACTTAGAAAACAGCAGGTGGCCAAACCAAAAAGACCTAGCGGTTAAGAAAAAAGTGAGGGAATTGAGACTGACATGTGGAGAATTGGCATGATTAAGAAGTCCGCACTTGAGATCTATCGAACTTTTAAGCAGGAAATTGCCAAGGAAAGAATCTATAATAATACTCGGGGTAGTTCTCTTCCGTTTGAGGCCAGGACGTGAGTGTTGCGAACCAAGACATATCGGGCCAAATACGAAGGGGTAGGTAGACACAGTATGCAGTGCGTGTGGAGAGGAAGAAGAAACTGCCGAACATTTGATAATGTTCTGTAAAGGGCTTCACCCTATAGTTCAGGATGATGGCGCAGAGTTTTTCAAAGCACTGGGGTTTAGGGACCGGGAGGGCAAAATAGACTTTAAGCAAGTAGACTTAACTAGAAGGAGGTTATCTGACTGATGGCTAAAGTCAAGGCACGAGTGAAAATTAAACTCTTCACTGCAAAGTACGAATCCTCAAACTCACTTTTTAAGGAAAAAAATAAATATAGTTCTGGGTTCATTAAGTATTACGGCTTGGTGGCGCTAGCCACCACCCGATCTAAAAGGTACAGCCATATTTATCCATCCATCCATCCATCCTTCACTCTGCAGGAACCCCTTCCACTCTTTTTTCAAGCTCTTCCAGACATCTGGTGTTATAGAAGGGGCTTTCTACACCGACTTTTCCAGAAAGGACCTGATATTTTGCAGGCTGGTTTTGTCCTGTAACAGAGTGGGGTCAAGTCGCCATGCTGAGTCGTCGTGACGAGGTCTGGCTGTCCCTTTGACTGTCAACACGAACGGGGCATGATCTGTCATTCTTTCTACCCTGGAGGATAGGGTTGGTGTTTCGCATGACACCACTGAAGGTAGGAGAAAGTCTGGAACATAAATCCTGTCGATCCTGCTCGCGGTGGTCCTGGATACACGGGACGGTACAAAAAGAGTGTCATGAAGGTGTACCCAAGCATCCGTGAGCCTGAAATGACGCAATATTCTGACTAATTCCTTAGCATTGTAAGTAGACCTGCCTCTTCCTGGGCCTCTGGTGTCCCGAGTCGAGTCCACCACGCAGTTAAAATCACCTAACAGAACGTGGGGTAGTGGTTCCTGCAGGTTGTCGTGCAGCCCTCTGAAGAAGGCATTCGTGTCCGTTCGCGTGACTGGTGCGTAGACACGAATCGGACCCTTCTGCCGTCGATGTAGACGTCGAACATCAAGGAGCGCCCATCCTCCCCAAAGATACAGTGGGCCTTGCGACGGAATCTTCCCGAGATAAAGATGGCGCCAACATCGCATGACCTGGCACTCGTCATGGAAAAAAAGCTTCGACGTGGCCCTTTTAAAGACAGCGACATCGATTGGGGACCTGAAGTTGGTCTCCTGAATAAAGAGGATGTCAATCTCAAGTGCTTGGGCCACCGCCAGAAGCTCGCACTGCTTTATCTTATCACGGAACCCGTGGACGTTCCATGTAGCAACTCGAAGAGCCATATCGCTTTGTTTCAAACCGGTGCCTCGGGGAGAGGGGGGTGCGTCGAGGGTTAACCTGCGCTAGATTGCGCATAAAAATGATCTCAGGCCTCTGCTTCGAGGGAAGGTGGGGAGGGGGCACCTCAAGCGTGCTTGCGCTAAGGTGTGCATTACACTTCGTGACGCGTCAGGATCTATTGCCGGCCTCTCTGCCAGGCGATTTCCCTCTCCCATGTGGGATTCTAGCTAGTCTTTGGGACTTTGCTCGGGGAGGGGCATCGCTGTCGCTACTCGATACCATAGGGGTCTGTCGGCGATGTATATTGTCGGAGCCCTGAGGAGATGGCGCCAACATCGCATGACCTGGCACTCGTCATGGAAAAAAAAGCTTCGACGTGGCCCTTTTAAAGACAGCGACATCGATTGGGGACCTGAAGTTGGTCTCCTGAATAAAGAGGATGTCAATCTCAAGTGCTTGGGCCACCGCCAGAAGCTCGCACTGCTTTATCTTATCACGGAACCCGTGGACGTTCCATGTAGCAACTCGAAGAGCCATATCGCTTCGTTTCAAACCGGTGCCTCGAGGAGAGGGGGGTGCGTCGAGGATTAACCTGCGCTAGATTGCGCATAAAAATGATCTCAGGCCTCTGCTTCGAGGGAAGGTGGGGAGGGGGCACCTCAAGCGTGCTTGCGCTAAGGTGTGCATTACACTTCGTGACGCGTCAGGATCTATTGCCGGCCTCTCTGCCAGGCGATTTCCCTCTCCCATGTGGGATTCTAGCTAGTCTTTGGGACTTTGCTCGGGGAGGGGCATCGCTGTCGCTACTCGATACCATAGGGGTCTGTCGGCGATGTATATTGTCTATTCTGCGCCCGAGGTGAGCAAGTTTTGTTATCGCCCCAATACACTACACAATTCTAAGTGCAAACCGCGCCTGCAGTTTTCGAGAAGCTTCAGGATTGTAGTAGGTCATTTCGATGAGATCACGCCCACTCCAGGAACTGCTCAGATTATTATGGAACCTACGTCACCACCAACGATAACGCTAGAACATTCCATGGCCAGAGTATATATGCCGACGCACTTCGCCGCTTGTGAATAGATGATCGACGGCCGACGCTCCATCCACTGCTATCTGTGCAAGACTGCTGCTGTAATCAGACTTTCCGTTTACCGGGCACAGCTTCATCCAAAAAAACAGTTGAATCCTACCATAAAGTCTCCTGTCTTCGTTGACGTCACGACCCCGTGACAATATCTACGTAATTGACAAGTCTGATGTGTTGAAAGCCAGGTGTGTTGAAAGCCAGGAAAGCCAATTCCAATGAAGAATTTCGAGTGACCCTATCTATGGTTTGGCTAAAGTAGTTTCGGTGATTGCTTTATTTAAGCTACTTTCTTTTAGAAAGACCGTTTTAGATGGGCTGTCCTTTTGGTATTTCTTCGACTTTGAGTCGCTAGGTTGAGTACCTTTCTTGTTCAAAGGGGATATTGAGTGCTTTAGTGATAGAGGGTTCATCTCCATTTCATCTGATTTCGACATGCTTTCGTCTGACTTGAACTGACTCTGGGTAGCTTCGCTTTAACCCAGAGTCGGTACAACAGATGCACTCTCAACTTGAGCACCCTCTGACAATTTATCTGAGACTACCACATTTGAAGGTCCTTAACTTTCGCTGTTGTGAGTATGTGGGCTGGTATTTTCAGCTGTGTCCAATAAGTGGGCCATCTGGTTCGTGAGTATATGATTCAATGTCTCATAAAGGCTTCAAGCTAGGCGTTCCATTGTCTTTTTCATTGCTTTATTATTTGCTTCCGCAATGGAAGCAGAACACGACCCTTCCAATACTGATATATGAGGGGCTGTAATGCTAGCATAGTCCAAGTTTCGTGCTAGAACATCAGCTACTGCTTCCTTACGAGAGCATCGCCTACGATCTGCTATTTCAGGAATTTGCAGTTCTCAAGCCTCTGCAGGACTTTTTGAAAAGCCTGCAGCATAAGCTCCCTGACATAAACAACACTTTTCATTGCCACCTTGCAACTCTTTAGAATCGTGCCCTTCTCCACATACTCTGCACCTGACAGCAGACCTGCAACCTTTTATGGTGTGTCCATAACGTTAGCACTTAACGCATTGAAGAGGGTGAGGGGAGAGAGGTTCGACTCGGTAAATGATAGGTCATCCATTAATTTCTGATGGTCCGACTGATCCCACAAATGTCACTATGACGTACTCGGCTGGTATTTTCTTCTTGTCAGCAACACGTGCGCACCAATAAACTGAAATAACGCCTGCTCGAGAAAACGGTTCAAGAATTTGAGCTGGTATCATGTTGACGTCAACGCCATGAACTAGACCTCTGGAACATGTTAAATTCGGGTGAATAAACGCGCTCACCGGATTAGATGCGAACATTGTGCCTCTTAGAAGTTCTTGCACGCAGGACTGATCAGGGGAGTAGTAGTAGTAATAGACTTTTATTCGGCCAAATTTACAGGCCGAGCATTTCGACCTCCTGTGCGATCAGTCGACGCTGTTCTTCTTTTCCTTCGGCGCCGATCCAGTCAAGCCAGGAGGTGATGGAAAGGGACGGGGGAGGGTAATAGCTGAATCGCTGAGCAGTTGGGCAGTAAAACAGTCAAAGTGACAGATCAGCGTATGGGGAGGGACAATTAGGACAACAGGGGTTAGACCTATATTTATAAAAGAAAAGGCGAGAGGGAGTTATCAGGCAGTTCATTTGGATGTGCCGTAGAGTTAGAACCTCGAGCGCAGTGAGTGTTGGATGAGGGGGAGGGTAAAGACGCTTGTCGAGCCGGAGCTGGAGATATACCTCCTTGATAGTGTGACGCAAGGAGATCTGCCCATCGTTATTCGCGGAGCTCCTACTGTCTTCCGAAGGTGTGGGCCAGGGAATGAACGGTGCCCGGTGCAATATATCAGAGAAAAGCAGAGTATACCCCCTTTGCTGAACTGGCGGAGCTCGGTGATGGACTGGAAGTGGACCATCGCCAACCGTCATTCCGTTTGTATCGCCTTCGGGTTTTTCATTCGAATGGTGCCCTCATTGGTAGGAACTAGCGCCACAGGAAAAGACAATATGCTGTTGCGCAAGAAAACATCGACTGGCAGCTCTGCGTCCTGGCGAAGAATAGGGCAATCTGTCTGGTTAAAACTGCACAAAAAATACTTTTCGATCAACTATTGCACTCTAGGAAACTAAAAAATCCCTATAAAATAAAGCACACCTCAATCATTGGCCGATATCCCTCGTGAAAGCAAGTTGGTCGTTTGCCTGAACCGACGTCTTCATTCGCTCTCTGAACGTGGCACAGATCCGCTACAAAGACCACGTGCCGGTTGGTTGATTGGTTGGTTGGACCCAAGAGAATGGCTCAACCCGCCAAGGGTGATCGGCCATCGTGCGGCAGTAGGATTTGGGGGGGTGGGGGGGAGAAGTGGAGAAATGTCTAATTTTTATATAAACAAACAAAAATATTGGTTGTGCTAAGAGACTATTATGAATGGTTATAGAAAAATAAAAAATAGTAATAATAAAAATTACAGTAAAGAGCATATAATGACAAAAAAGTAATGAGTATGTACTTGTGAAATTAGCATGGTAGCCGTTTTTTATATAGTTATATACCGCTCCATATATGTCCCTGTTGCAATGTCCCAGTACCGAAGCCCCTAGCGAGAGTAGTGTCATTTCAGATAGCTCAATCCCATGTTTTTGAAAAGCTTGTGTCACAATTTCTCACCTTAAACTTTGATACTTGCGGCATCCTGTGAAAAAGTGCCCTATAGTTCTGTTTGTTTACACTAGTAACATTGCGGGGAAGAAACAAAACCAGGTCTGTGTAAATAAAAGGTTAAATGTTGAACCCTACATTACAACTTAATAAATGTCCCTTCAAATTGTCTTGTTGCACACCCTGTGCTCGACCACTGAAACTTAAGGTGCTGGAGATCTGCGCCGTTTAGTACAGAAGAGTTGGTGCGTTCCTGCCGTGCACAGAAATTTCGAAATCATGCAATTGCATATGGGCAACAGGGTCTTATATTATTCAGGACGGGGCCCTGAACTGATGCTGCCGCCAGTGCCAGAAGTTCACAGTGTTATGTCACAAGCATGGTCCCCGTTCGGGAGCGCTTCTTCCCAAGAGAACTAGGCAGTTCCGGCAAACTGTCCCCCCTCCCACCCCTCCCAGCACCACCTCACGCGCAGACGGCAGCGAACCACCGTACGGTTGCGGGGAAAGCGTTGCCTCTTCCGCCGAGCCACCGTGCAGTTCCGGCAAAGCTGCGTGTCCTCCGCCGAGCAGCGGGAACTTGTCTCAAAGAAAGGACCGAAAACGTTATTTAAGGTTGTGCCGGCCTCATGTTGGAAGGATTTTGCCCCAGCTGACGTTGTCGTGCTGGCCGGCTTTGTACAAACTATAACCTGCTATAGTAAACGTTTATACCTGTTGCTGTTCTCACAACGGCTGTCTCCCTATTCCGTCTGTGGGTGAAGGCTTCAGCGACGTCCATTCTGCTGTTTACCGCTCTTGGCTACCGCATCGCGACACAGCGAATTCATAACAGCGGTGGCAGTGGTGCGATGCCAACAAACCCTAATTCATAAAAGTGGTAGCAGCGGTGGGATGCCATCGAGCCCGAATTTGTAACAGTGGTTGAAAGCTTCGGGATACGTTACCCTACGTATGGCACGCTGGATTTAACCCCTGATATCTCGAGCACGACCGACCTCATATCAGCGTTTGGATACGCTGGGATACATTACCCCTGTCTTAAACGACTCACTGCTGTGAAACCCGCCACCCCCATCTCAACGGCTCCGAGTTGGAGTGGATTTTTTCAGGCCCGAGGACACCCACGACACTGTTCAAAGGCAGCCACGAGTTGTACCGTCGTCGGCTACTTTTGTTGGGTGAGTGCCAAACGTTTACTGCTCATTTCACCAGACCTATCTAGCACAGGCAGAATAGAACAGTGTTTTATGTTTTGTTGGCTGTAATTTATTATTCATGTGCTTTAAACCATGAGATTAGTTTTATAGTACTGTGAATACGAGTAGTTGAGCATTACGATGGACGAGATCGCGATGAAACATTATGAGGTGCAGGACCTCCTTGAAGTTTGTAAAACCGTGGGAATTTCCGCCCATCCGCTAAAACAAGGGAAACGATTCTCGAGCTGATGCTGGCAGAGAATGTGACAGCCGAGAAAACTGGCGAGTTTTGGGAGCTCATTTGTGAGCAAAAGCAGAAGGCCGGAAAACGAGAGGCTATAAATCACGAACAGCGCGAGGCCGAGGGGAGTCATGAAGAGCGAAACGTCGTGAAGAGCTCGAGGCTCAAACACAAGCACAAAGGGAGGCCGAGTAAAGTCACAAAAGAAGAAAGCATGCACTCTAAATGAGAGAGCTTGATTGTAAAAATTCAAGCACTCAAGTGGCAGCAAGCGAAATGCCAGTTCCACAACTACCGGATAGGCGAGAACATCGCGCATTTTGTCGATGACTTTGAAGTTGTCTGCCCTAATGTTGATGTTAACCACAACCTTTGGGTGGAGAGACTTGTCACGTTGCTGCCTAGCATGATCACGCATACTTTGCATTGCTTATCAGCCGAGGTAGCAAAAAACGTTGGCCATGCTGGATATGCTTTAAGATTTTTTTCAAATCCTGCTGAACGTCGGAGCAATAGAGACAGCGCTGAAGCGCGTCGTAAGGCGCCAGAAGTAGACGCCCACCGAAAAGAGTGAGAGAACGAGGCACGTCGTAGAGCGCTGGAGGACAACGCGTGTTGTAGAACTACGAAGGCTGAGGCCCGTCACGTAGCACTTAAAAGTGACGCTCGCCGAAAAGTGTTAGAGGGAATTGATTGATTGATATGTGGGGTTTAACGTCCCAAAACCACTATATGATTATGAGAGACGCCGTAGTGGAGGACTCCGGAAATTTAGACCACCTAGGGTTCGTGTTAGATGGAAAGGAAAGACGGAAAGCGCAAAAGGCTGAGGCCCGTCGCTATGCGCAAGCCACTGAAGTGCGTCAGAGAAAGCGGGACACTGAGGAAAGTCTTGAAGAATTTGACGTTGAGGCCCCTTCAGAAGGTGCAGGACCCCGAAGTGCGTCAGACAGAGCTAGACGCTGAGCAGCATCACGAGAAGTTAGGGATAGAGGCCCATCGAAAACCTCCGGAAACCTCCGAAACCTCGGGTCTTTGTTCGGGAGCGCTTCCTTTCACGAGAACTAGGCAGTTCCGGCAAACTCTCCCCCCTCCCAGCGCAAGACGGCGAGCCACCAAGAAGTTCCGGGGAAAGCGTCACCTCCTGCGCCGAGCCATGGTGCAGTTCCGGGCAAAGCAGCGTCTCCTCCACCGAGCAGTGGTAACTGGTCTCAGACAAAGGACCGAAAATGTTATTTAAAGCCATGCCGGCCCCTTGTTTCAAAGATTTTGCCCCAGCCTACGTCGTCATGCGGGCCGGCTTTTAACGAACTATAACTTGCTATAGTAAACGTTCTTACCTGTTGCTGTTTTCACAACGATTACCTCCATATTCCGCCTGTGGGTGAAGGCTTCAGCGAAGTCTGTTCTACTGCTCACTGTCCTTCGCTACCGCTACCATCGCAACACAGCGAGTTCCTAACACTGGTGGCAGTGGTGGGATGCCATCATACCCGAATTCTTAACAGTGGTGGCAGCGGTGGGATGCCATCGAACCCGAATTTGTAACAAGAGGCAAACGTTCATATTCTTTCTTACTGAACACTGAACCTGCACTTAGTAAATTGTTTACTAAACGCAGCCTTCCAAACTTGTTAGCGTATTTTACTATGAAAAAGATCTGAAAAGTCTGCCGTATAGCTTACAGTACGCTCAAACACTTACCCTGGGAGTGTGGGGCAAATATAAACGCATTAATCGCGATGATATTTTGGTGATGTGGGCCGAACCGTGCTAAGAACCCAAACGAGAGCATTGCTATATTCGCCGAATGAACAAACGCTCTCGTATGGGTTATGGATGCAAGCTTCTAGGAGAAGTTGCGCATTCTTCCTTCTGCAGCACTAGTGAATGTGTTGAGCAGATGGGTGCGGAAATACTCCCAGGTAGCCAAGCTTCCTTCCCGCTTTATGTACCACGTCTGGGCGTTGTCCTTTAGATAGAAGTCGACACTCGAAAGCTTGTCTTCTGGAGTGGCCCACTAGTTGTACTTGGCAGACCGTTTGAACTGGTACAGCTAGTCTTGGCAATCTTCATAGGCTTCGCCTAGGAAGCAGCCGAGAATCACAGGATTCTGCCATGTCAACTGGCGCGATGGAGAAGCGGTGGCCATGGTCGTTGAGGTCGATTGCTGGAACCTTCCGGCAGGGGATTAAGCTCGGGTGCCAGGCCTAGTAGACGTCGACTGAAATGGTGCACCGGTGTTTCGACGCGTAGGGGTTATTCCATGCTCTAAGGTCGGCTCCGCGAAGGAGTGAAAGCATGAAGCTTACTTCGCACCTCCACCAGTGTGACGACGCGGGATCGACGATTAAGGGGAGAACTGACAAAGATGATGATGGAGTTGTTCCTCTTGCATTTGGTGGCACTCGTCTACAGCAGGAAGATCGGCCGAATTCCGGGCGGCAGAACCTTTGGGTTAGTTGATTATGTATTTTAAAGTGTCCAATGGAGTTTCAATAAAACACAAAACAAATCATAAATGTTTCATGAAAATGCTACACAAGCTAGCGGTCAGGAGCAAAAAAAAATATTAGTATCAATATACCAACAAGGCAATCCTTTTCTTTCCATTATGTACGCACACACAGCAAAGCAAACCTCCCTGTGGCTATAACCTAACTTAATCCCTTCAAAAAATAATATTACTGCCATACTTATTTCTAAACGTTGCTTTTCAGTTGGGTCGATAAAGTATCTTTTTCTTTGATCAGACTATCGGCGACATAATCAAACGAAATGATCTGTTCTTTCTATTTCCTTGCAGAATCGACATAATGGAGATGCTGTGGGTCCAGCTTTATGTAAGTAATAATTCAGGAGGAAATTCGTCAGCCTAATCCCGTGATTGTAATTTCAAACTGCCTGGATACGCACCCCTACTTATTCCAGCTAAATCTTAAATGTACGAAGCCTCTAACTTTATTTAATAATAATTTGTCTATTTCCTTGTGCAAACAGGCATTTTATATCTGAGTTCAGTTACATAAGCAAAATCAGAAAATAAAGTAAAGAGTGGTCCACTTAAGATTGCTTTGGCTAACGAGTCTTCCATCTCATTTAGAAGAATCCTACAGTGGCCATGTACCCATACCAAGTGGAAATTTTCTCAAGTTTGCTGGTAATGAACTTCAAATCATACTCAATGATGTTAATTTTTTGCTGCAGAGAATACATTACGTTCCACGAGGAAATCAGTAAATATGACTGCTTCTCATTCGCTTGCAGAAAATTTGTGAAGTGCCAGAACTATAGTAAATAATTCAGCCATGAATATAGAAGTATACTCTGGTAATCGTACTGTAAAAGGCCAGTTGAGAGAACTACAGAACACGCCTACTCCAACCTTTTCGTTTAATACAGATGCATAAGTTGCAATAATGTTGTTTATAGACTTCTCAGTCAAGTATTCGTGAAACTGATTATTCAAAGGCTCTTATACATTGTGTAAGAAGACAACCACGTCTTCTTTGTCCTTGCCCGGAACAAAAGAGTTCGCGCGGCTTCCTTGTTCTCACCTGTGGCACATAAAGCGGCAATATAGCAGAAGGATCTAAATGATTTTTGTACATATATGTAACGAAAAACAGGTATATATCCGAGAAAATATATTTGACGCCAGTTTTCCATGTATTCGGCATCCTGAGGGAACAATAAATCGGCAAGCCAAGACGAATTATTCAAACTCAACTGTTGCAAATGAACCGATGCGATAGCGTTCCCTCTATACAGTGCCGTTTTATATAAAAAATGAAATGTTATGCGAAGTAAGGCTAGCAGCTGAGTCTTTTACCATCCAACCTAGCGTAAATCAACAAAACACTGGCGTTAGAGAACGTGGCCGCTCCCGCGAGCACGGTCTTCGCACTGTGTATTGCTTCACCGTAAGTTGAGCGGTGAGAACACAAAGTGTACAAAGAGACGTCCCACCTGCTGATCCCCGTACCCAAAGCCTCTGCTCTCCACCGTTCGGGACCCTCCATAGGGCTTTCGCTCGACAGATGGCGGGTGACACGATTCTTCTCAGCTTCAGCCATGATCGTCGACTGACCTCACGCACCTTCCCTCGTACCTATAACATGCGGCAAACTAAAAATATTCTCTGTCTTTAATGTGTTTGGATTTCATAGGAAAATTCGCCTATATTATCCGTAAAATTGCTGTCGCCATGAAAGTACCGATGCTGTGTACCCCAACAGAAAACTAACTTTGTTTTGATGAGAAATGGGAGAGCAGACATTCGCTACGTTCTGCTTAGATCGCTATCAGTTCGTCAACTACTACTATATCCATTTCGATAATTCCTCCATGAACATATGTTCAACTAGGATTAACATTATTCCAGAACAGTTTGTTTTTCAGCTTATCACAAAAACTAGCTCTCTCTATGAGCGATTTCAATCAGCGTGCGCAAGATAAATAAGCGCTAACGTCACAAGTATCGAAACATATTTCTAGGTACGATGATGACGCAATGAAAGGACGATGCGTAGAAAAATTAAGACTTGAGAAAGTGACAGACACAGAGAACTCGGCCTGCATGTCTGCTGGTAACAAACTCTTGCAGTTTATTGGATTGCATGATGCGACCAGAACCCGATGGGTTGCAGAAGCGGATGGCAAATTCAACTTCCTCAGTAACGGTGAGAGTGCACGCTGCCAGGTGTTTAGGTGTGCCATAATTCACTCATTCCTGGCGCCTTTTCCGGGACGTAGAAGGTGTTGTCACAATAGCCGGCAAGTTGAAAGTTCTCCGCGGCGTACTCCTCCTGCGAGCATACAGAGTCTCCAGGAGTAGACGTGTTGTTCAGAGTTGGCTGCCCTGGTGAAGCATCGGAAGACTCTGGCTCTCTTTGTGGCTTTGCGTGAAAAGGGTCTCCCGTATTGGGCCCCGTGGTATTTTCACCTAAACTCCCCATGAAATGTTGGACCTCGTTCAAGTGCTTACGGTGGTGTTTTTTAGGCTCAGTTGATATCTGGTGGCCCTCGTTGTCCTGGATCATCTTCGCCTGTTTGGCAGCCGTAGGCAGGTCGTCTTCATCTGAACATCGCTGCGGTTCCATATTTTCGATCTCCATGGCGTACATTGTCGCTCAATAAAACGGCAACCAATTTGCGACGGGAGCCTCAATGAACGTTCACTTGCTGATGATAATGATTATGATTCCCGGAACAATGGCACTACCAACTACGAGGTATCATCCACGTGGCGTGCGGCAGTGGAATTTGTGAAACAAATAAATTCACTACAATTTAATAATAAAAGGAGAAAGAAATTATCAAAAAAGGAGAGGGGGAAAATATGCGAAAAAGATAATTTAAATAAGGACAGAAATTTTCGTGATAATATTGGTATTTCTCAATGCAATGCTTCTTAAAGGTAACGATATTAACAAATAGTTGATATACTTATGGTGAAAGGATAAATTAACCATATTGTATTGGATGTCCTTGCATCATGAAAGCAAAGCCCCGTCTTCCTTCGCTCTCTGAACATGGCACAGATTTATTACAAAGACCACGTGCTGGTTGGTTGGTTGGTTGGAAGGACCCAGGAGGAATGGCTCAACCTGCCACGGAGGATCAGGCATGAATCGCGCAGCAGCGGAATAGGGGGGGAGGGGATAAACTTTATTTCAAGAAACCAGCTTCATACTACTCTCCCTAGGGGCTTCGGCACTGGGTCATTGCAACAGGGACCTATTGGAGCAGTACATAACCATAAAAAAGAAACAAAACGGCTACCGTGCTAATCTCACAAGTACGTACTCATTACTTATTTTCGTCATTAGTTTTTTTTCATATTCTCTTTACGTTATTCTTTTTATTAATTTTCAATTTTTCTATAACAATCAATATTAGTCTGTTAACACAACAAATCTTTTCGTTTCTATAAAAAATTAGACATCCCCCCTGCGCTGGAGCTTCTTGAGAAGGGCTGTTGTTTTTCTATCCGAAAATTCTGCTCTTACCTGCACGGCAAACATTTTACTGTAATCGCCGACCAACATCCTCTATGCTGGTTGTCGACAATCAAAAACTGGTTCGGACGCCTTGGCCGCTGGATTCTCAGATTACAAGCATAAGACTTTGACGTCATTTACAAGACCGAAAGACAGAACACGTCACGTCGCCTCGCCAGATCGGCTGCAACGAGGACACCTCGTCAATTACTTCTATTTCATCCTCGACCCGTCCTTCAGAGCTTGCCACTCGCCATCACGCAGATTCTTCTTGCACTGACATTGGTCGCTTAGCCAGTGCTTGGTCTTCCCGTAATGCCAGACTAAGAAAACAGCTCAAGCTATTCAATTTCGAAGACGATGTACCCAATCGGTTCATTTTTCATCCGGAAGGCCATCGATATAGTTCCCGTCGTACCACGCGCTCTACGCGCTCAAGTTCGGCGGCCTTCCTATAACTTGACCACTGGCCATTTTGGTTACCACAAAACACACGAGTGCATCCACAGCAGATTCTTCTGGCCAGGTATTCCAACGAGCGTAGTTAAATGTAACCCCTCGTGCGCACTTTGCCAATTCCACAAGCGGCCTACCACTGCCCAAGTCAGGACTCCACAAGCACTTCTTTGCCCAGCAAAGCCGTTCTGTCATCGGAATCGACCTATTCGGGCCCCTTCCAAACAGGTGGCAAGCGATGGATTTTCACCGCGGTTGATCTACGCCGAGACGGCCTCGATCTTTTCAGGAACGACTTCCGAAGTAGCAACCTTCTTGAACGCTATCCACCTACGTCATGGGGGGCCCTCGCGTACTTTTGAGCGACTGAGGCAAGACATTTCTTTCAAGCACGCTTAGTGCAGTTCCCCAAGCTTCAAAAACAGTTCACATGACAACGTCCAGCTACCACCCACTGACCAATGGTTTAACGGAGAGATTTCATCGCACGCTGTGCGCCGTGCTGTTCATGTATATCCAACCTGGCAGTTGTATATTCTCAAGTTTATCACATTTGCGTATGATACGTCTGTTCAGTGTACCATGAACTGCTCTCCATTTATCTTAGTATACGGACGCCAACCAACGTCGTCACTCGATGTTTCTTCCTTTTTTGGCCCCGCCAACTCTTCACCATTCGTTTGCATTGGGCAACGCGTGACAAAACGGTCACAGTCATCGTGCCCGTGTAAACACAGAAGCAAGCCAAAAAGATCGCAAAGATTGCCACTCGCCGTGTCGTTCTCTATCAACCTGGCGACGATGTACTCCAACAGACGCCTGCACAAACACCTGGTTTATGCGACAAGTTCGAGTCTCGTCATACTGTGACCCGTACAAAGTTGAACAGACCTCTCCGGTAAACTAACGTGTTGTACTTGTGCATGCTTCCACTGAACACTGCCGCAGAACAGAGGTCGTGCGCGTGTCGCGTCTATAGCCCTTTTATTTGCGTTCCACAGCATTAATTCGCGGCCGAGCTGGCCGCTTTTATCCACCAGGGCAAAATTGTGTAAGCAAGTAGTGCACTTTATCTTTTTTTATCTGTAAATAACCATCATCAGTCTTGGCATCGTTCGCCTTCGTTGTCGAACCCATCTTGTTGTTCTGTAACAAAGCGTCAGCGGAACCGTGTTGTTTAAATATATATAATGCCGGTTCCTTCCTCGAGTCTTGTTATCGCCCCGTTACACTGTGCGTAATTTTCAGCGCAAGCCCCGCCACGGTGGTCTAGTGGCTAAGGTACTCGGCTGCTGACCCGCAGGTCACGGGATCAAATCCCGGCTGTGGCGGCTGCATTTCCGATGGAGGCGGAAATGTTGTAGGTCCCTGTACTCAGATTTGGGTGCACGTTAAAGAACCCCAGGTGGTCAAAATTTCCGGAGCCCTCCACTACGGCGTCTCTCATAATCAAATAGTAATTTTGGGACGTTAAACCTACCAAATCAATCAAAATTTTCAGCGCAAACCACGCCTGCAGTGTTCGAGAAGCTTCGGGACTGTAGTAGATCATTTCATTAAGATCACGCCTACTTCACAAACATTTCCGATTATTCCGGAATCTACGTGGCCGCTAGCGACAATGCTAGAATATTCGACGACACGTGTATAAATGCCACCACGCTTCACCACTTGTCAGCTGATCGACAGCCGACGCTCTGTTCGCCGCTCTCAGTGCCCAAGTATGGCTGTAATCTGACCTTCAGCTTCCTGACCATAAGTTCGGCCAAATAAACAGTTTCATCTTAGCATTGAGTCTGCTTCCTTTGTCCACGTCACGACCCTGTGACAATATATGAACAAAAACGGCCATGGATTGATCACACAACTGCTGCTGTGAAATTTGCTGAATGATCAGAATGATACATGGCTGCTAGGAGAAGCTCCAAAGCTGAAACTGAGGAGCAAATGGGCCCATGTCATTGTGGCACAAGAATGGCGAATGTGAAAATCCCGGTGATGTTATGTGCTGTAAAACCATTGTGAACAGGGGCTGTAGCGGTGTGCATGAAGGCATGATGAAAAAGTTACGACTGTATTGAAGAGCTTGTGTCCGGTGCTGTTTACCGGAGTGGAACACAAAACTCGGGGACAGCCAGGTGGTGGCACACCGGGCCTGTACTCCTCCCCCCCCTCATTTTTTTCGATATGACATAGATAGGGGAAAAGGACGTTTTCGAAGGAGTGCTTTCCCCAGGCACTCCTTCCAAAACGTCATTTTTCAAGGGAGTTGCCCCAACCCCAATCCCCGTAAAAAGTTCTGGCAACACCGCTCACAAAAGTGTTTGCATAGTATGCAAGTCCTATTTATTTTTTATGGCCCTGACGGCCGTTATTATTGTGTGGACCAGTCCCCATACTATTTAGGGCCCTGGCCAGCCCACCATGCCCCTAAACTTTGCCTCATTCTTGGGGCTCCACAGCACTGGGAGTTCCATGAAAAAGGGTTGTCAAAGCAGTTGTTTATAAATGTGAATAAAAATTCATTATTATTTCTTTGGCTTTCAGTATTGCCCCCATTTTTAGTCTGCATGTGCACAGAAATTTTGGTTGCTTGTTTTAAGCAAGCAAGCAACAGTGGGATATTAATGATTGAGTACTTTCAAGGCAATGTCTGTACACTGCTGGTGTTACACTTACTGGGCTATTGATGCAGTCACAGAAAATGGAAGTTATGACTTAGCACAGGCCTTTTTCTAGCAATAAATCTGCTACATCAGCGCAATGCTTGACGAAGCCAGAAGCATTTTAAACCTTTTAGAGAGAGCATTAGTGAACTAGGGCAACGTTTTTCTTGCTCTGGTACGATAGTTTGCCAAAGCTCGTCAACTTGAGACTCAAGATCTGTGGATCTCCACATCAATTGGAAGAAAGAAAATAACAAAAGACGGCTTACGACGATGGACGAGTGTTGCCACGACACGGAAATACATGCATGGTAGCAGATTTGTTACGTATAAATTGATCGATTTTAGGTTTTAGTGTTTGCGCTTAGTTTTTGCATCACAAATTCAGTGCGGGTATTAGTATTATACTGTGGAGTACTATATCTTTTATGAATTTTATGAAGCAATGAAAATGATGCCTCCAAAATTGCTTGTGTCAACCCAGCACCACTCCACACTAATTAAACATACAAAGGGTTTTGATAGAACTCGGCACGTCGACGCTTTAGTGTTTAGGGCAGGGAAACAAACTTCATGAGCCACCTTCTGAAGAAGACGGGTGGATGGGTGAAGAAGACGGGTAGACCCACAAGAGTGTTTTAAATCGTGAGTGCTTCTATTTATTGCACGTTTAAAAAACCCAGGGGTCGAAAATTCTGAAGCCCTCTACTGCGGTGTCTCTCATTATCATGTAAGTATTAAATTTGAATATGTCCGTTGCCAATTCTTCATCTAAATCTTTGCGCGCTATTTTTATTGGAAATTTATACCACGTAGCCAATGTCCCCATCGTGTTGCAATGTCTTTCCATTGACTTTCGTGCATAGAATGATTTTCTTCCTTTCTGGCATTCACCCCTCTACATTGCAGGAAGAGTGCCTCGGAGCCATGAAGGTTTTTCGAAAAGCACTGCCTGTATGTCACACATGTAAGCAAGTTGTGTTTATTTTGAAAAGAGAGGTGGCAGAGAGGAAAAACAGGGGAGTGTAGCATTGAAACAAATAATTTGTTCGGGTAGTCTAGCTGTGGTCGAAGGTTGCTCATTTGCAAACTTCATTTGCTCACAGATGTGCAGTAAAATTTTTGCGACATGACAATGCGATTACAAAAATCTGTGAGTGGCCTTCGTACAAGAGTACCTCACACGCAAACACTGGCTAGCAGGCTCGTTTAGTGTTCGTTCACCCCTACACATTCCTGCGAAGGTAGCCCTCAAAATTAACTTTATGACGTACGGATCAAAAGGGAAAAATGACAAAAAGGAAAGGCAGGAACATGTGAGAAGCAATACTTTTTTATGCTATTGAAATGTCCAAGCTGTTCGGAAAATACTCGCTAACGCATTCCTAGCAGTTATTTCGCAATGTCATTTAAGCGAGCTAATCGCTTTCCCTCTTCTTGTGGTCCGTCACCACACCAAATGAAACTCGACATTGAAAAAGTTGCAGCTTTTGCAAATGTTTCTGTAGAAAATACAAAAAGTCGGTATATCAGGACACCTTATCACTCAACCGACAGAAAATTTTAAAAATCGGTAGATTTACTCATAAATGAGCAACCGTGGCAACACTGCGATTGATCTAGAGTTCGTGTGTTTCGTTCTCCTGAAGGCCTGCACTGCCAGTTGTACTACACTGTAGTGAACTCGGTATTTTCCTCTTTAGGAGACCAATATCTCTCTGATACGAGGCAGCACGTCAACATCAAGCAGTTTCTTACTGGAAGTTCCGACGACACATATGTGCCCCAGTTTTATGTGTCAGACATTCAAGCTAAGCACTTAAGCTACACTGGGGTATGTTGTTCGATAATGCAAAGCACTGCAATAAACCTCCAGTAAGAACACGTGAAGATGTTGTTCAGATGTTCATAGGTGAAAAACGTGAGTACCTGAGGGGCTGCTTCTTGAAATAGCTGTGCTAATTAGGATTGCCCTCTAGTTGTTCCGATCACATCGTGCACATCCGAGAGATAATTCTGAAGCCTCCGTCGAGTCAAAGCCAAACCTTAAGTCGATGTTGATTGCTGAAATGGCGGTCCAGAAATCTCGTAGTGCTACTTTTGTACCGAGGAAGTGTTTATTTTGAAATAAAATCACGTTTTAGTGGTCCGCATTGCGCCACAAGACCACCGCAGCGGGGCAGAATAATAGAGAGTTTTAGTACTGCGGAACGGTGCTACGTACGCATCACGCAAGCGCCTTGCGTTTTGTGGTGTCGTTTGCCACTAATCGGCTTTTAGTACGCCGTAGTACCCGCGTACGTTACGAGCGTGCAGCGTGTTGCGCCATCTGGTCAATCAGAATAGAAGTACGTTTGTTGACAGCCAATGTGAGCCAATCCAAGTGTTATAGCCAGACTATGGCCTTATTTTAGGCCACATAAAGCACACTAAACACTATTCCCAGAGCAAGGTTCATGTTCTTCACGATGCCTCCCCACCGCGAGGGATCTTGAAATGGGTTGTGCGCGTTTACTTCGCGCAGAAGCGCCAAATCATACGCGGTGGAAAAGTAGAGCCGGCCGGTGCTTGCCTTCGATGCCGCCATTTTGCAAAACGAAGTCTC